>NW_019396088.1:240583-269797 GCF_000591075.1 Eurytemora carolleeae | reverse complement strand
CCCCCCTCCACACACACCGCCCCCGTTTATGAAAAGTTCTTATGTATTACTTAAGATACCCCATCATGTTAATTTTCGTACATACACCATATATTTCACACATGGACTATGTTTGATGCGTGGCCGGAACGACTGCCCCCTAGCTTGCCCTAGGCGCAATTCTAGAAATTATCATTACCTAGCATATTCCAAGAGTAATAATAAAATAAATATTGTTAAATTGTTGAAAATAATAAAATCTAGGTGGGGGAGGGTAGGATGAAGGGGGGTTTAAAAATCTTATACTAAGTCTAGCCGGCACATAAGGTAACTGTGCATGAAGGATTACTAAATAATAAGATAGCACAGCCCGTAAAGTATAATATATGTAAGGATTGGGGAAAGTAAAAATAGTCCCCCAACGGGATTGTGGAAGGGAAAGGGAGGGTGTGAAAAGTGTTCCCAAATTTTATTTAAACGATGAGAGCTGACATTTTCCTAAAGAAGAAAAATTCTAACCAAAAAGCTAGAAGAGTGGCATATGGAGTAAATTAATCTATGTGATCAGTTTACTGAATACACAAAACTTGCTTCGAATTTAGCCTTTCCTTTTGTTTCAAATTCCTATCTTCCAAGCATATATTTCTTTTTTTCGAGTGTAAGGGCCGCAAGGATGGAATGGATGCCGCTGAATATTCTCTAATTTAAAATGTTGTGTAAAAACAAAACGAAGACGATTCAAAAAACGGTGTTGCATTTTTTTCGACCTACGCCAAATCCGCTATACTACACATCCAACCTACTAGCACGTGGTTTTACAGCTGCTATATGGACTTGTGGCCGTAGCGCCGGCCCCCCATAGCCTGTCCTAGCCGCGGCGCTGGGCCCAGAAATTGTCTTAACTAACCTAACCCTCAATTATAATACAAAAATAAACAGTTGGCGTAGGAGGCTTAGGTCCGATATTGCAGTAGGTCAGAACGTTAGTATACAGAGCGTCCCATATCATATTAGATTATCTCTAATCTTTAACGACAAAATAAACCCTTAATACTCGAAAAACTTATCATTTTCCGCAAGAAAATTATTATATAAGCCTTATGTTATTTTTCAAATTGATTTATTCTAATTAAATTTTCTTATTAGTCCCGAAAATCGCAATTTAGACCTGTTGACGGTCTAATATGATGTGGGACACCCTGTAGGTCGGAAGTTCTGTAGGGGGGATGTTGCGTATAGACGACGTAATATTACCTCAAAAAACACATTAATCGTAGTGTAGGATGATGTAAAAATTTAATCTCTAATCTTTAACGACAAAATAAACCCTTAAAGCCTGTCCTAGCCGCGGCGCTGGGCCCAGAAATTGTCTTAACTAACCTAACCCTCAATTATAATACAAAAATAAACAGCTGGCGTATGAGGCTTAGGTTCAATATTGCAGTAGGTCGGAACGTTAGTATAGGTCGGAAGTTCAGTAGGGGGGATGTTGCGTATAGACGACGTAACATTACCTCAAAAAACACATTAATCGTAGTGTAGGATGATGTAAAAATTTTAATCTCCTCAACTAAAGGAAAAATTGAGTTCATTAAGAATATCTTTACGACCTTGATATTAATTAGTCAAACTAGCTTTTTCTGCAAGGATCCATCTAATACTTATACAGTATTCATGTTGTTTCAAAACCGGTTTTCTTCACTATAATTACGTGTAATATTGGTACTATTTTTTCCAGCAGAATTACCAATGCCGCAGAACAGAAGTAACGTTACGAGGGAGGGAAGGCAACCTCCCCCACACAGCTTCTGAACCTTAATTTTCCTATTTGCGGCAGTGCGCGTCCGGCCAGAGGGCTTCCGAACCTCCCCCAAACAGTCTTCCGGGAAGGATCTTTTGCCGCCTTTTCTCATTGGTTAATGCATTATTTTGCAGGTAAATTAACTTAATATAATAAGTTTTCGTCTGCAAAAACAAATTTCTTTAAGTTTTACGCATTTACGTAAATTCCTTTATTTACTTAAGTTCAAGGGAGTTGAAGCTGTTCAAAATTTCAAATATGGAATTAAAAATCATCAAGTTCCGAACGTTGAAGTCTTAATCCAAAAATTGCTTCCGAATCTCGATCGGTTCGGAATTGCAGTATGGGGATTCAAATGCTGCAAATCAAAACAAAACACAAATTTAATTAAAATCTAAAAATTTTAAGTTTTTTCAGCCCGAACAATTTGAAAGTTAAAAAAAAAATAATAATTGCAAAGTTAAGGATACTTTATGATGGAATAGTCCCGTAAGGAGATAAATTGACAATCTTAATGGAAGATCCTTCCCGGACGACTGTTTGGGGAGGTTCGGAAGCCATGGGGACGCGTACTGCCGCAAATAGGTAAAATAAGGTTCGGGAGCTGTGCAGGAGAGGTTGCCTTCCCTCCCTCACATTACCCATAAATGATCCTAGTGATCCCAAGGACACTGATACAAGACGAACCATATATTGGTAATTGCAATTAAAGATTTAAAAAGAAGTGTCACAATTGGACGAAGTGACAGAAGTTTTTTGACTGGTTAATCAGAAGATAATCCGTCCGGAATTTATTAATCGTTGATTGCGCACTTAAATTTTTCTCATAATCCTTTTTTAAAAGTGCATTTCTTCTTTAGCTAATACTATTTTAATCGTTTTTTATCGAAGGTACAGGGTGTCCCAATAAACATGGGAATTCAGTGACGAATTCGATATCGTCTTTTCAAATAATTCTTTGATTTAGTATAGTGATATCTACTGAGAAAGCTGTAATCTGTTAGAGTTGCGTCTGCTATGTTCACATTTTGTAACTGTTTGTTTATGTTTTGACTGCAGATAGGGTTGTACTTAGTAAAACAAGAAAATTGCTTACAAACAGAGTAAACCCGTCCGTTTTCACTGTTCATCTTGCAGAGACATTATAGACACATCTTTACAGTCATTTACCCTTTTCATAAAATAAACTCTAGCAGACATAATATTATGGCTGTTGAAATCAGGTATTACAATGCTAATTCATAACAAAGACGATATCCACTTCATCACTGAATTCCCATGTTCTTGCGACACCCTGTACTTTAATTAACTGACTGGAAAATATTTAATGAAAATTTCAATATTTCTCACAATTTCTTAAAGCCAAATTTGTTGTATACAAATTGATCTGAATTGAAATCTTTTGGATATGCGTGCACTATCGAAATTTCAGAAAAATTGGAAAGGAAAAATGTTCCTAAAGTTCCTGTCCTCTAAATTCTCTTGTTAACAAAGACATCCATAATAAAACACTTATTTATTTCAATGTGTCATATATAGTGGTAAAATCACAGTCAATATTTACAAAATACCATAGTTAGGCGCAGATAATTAAAAATACACTGGCAACATGTTTTAAGAATATTTAAAATATATATTATAACGTAATGTATGCAAGCATCATATGCATTTAAAAAAATAAGAATATATCCTCTATCCTATATCTTGGATAAAAGACAAATTAGAAAAAAATATGGATTAAGGACAAATTTAAAAATATTAAAGTTATAAAGTTGTTTCGAAATAATTTAGAAACATGGGCAAATAACTGAATAAATGAATTAAATGTATCAATAAAATATATTATATTAAGTTGATATGATTCAAAAAGTAAAATGTGTACAGTATCAGTGTACAAAGCACGTGGTTGGTAACTCCAGAAAATGGCGCAAAACATCAGCTGTCGTTTTAAAAAAAATGATTGCTTTCAGATAGTTAATTGAGACATTAATGGTTAAAATGCAATTAAATTACATATAAATATTAGAATTCTTTAAAAGCTAATATTTTTAGTCAATTGAGGGTAAAATGCAAATTAAATGAGATATCTCTAGTTAATACTTAGTAATTGTGGAATAGTTCAAACTAATATGATTAAATGTTTAATTTACAAATTTTCCATGTTCAAATGATTAAACTGATGTAAATAGAACAATTTTGTAATAAAAAGAAATTAAAACCCAATATATTGTTGATCAATCTCTCTACTGTTTCAGAATACCAATGTTGATCAAAATAGGTCTGAAATAAAATATATATCATTTATTTTTTTTGGGACAATTTAAAGAAAAATGTTCCAATATATCATTAATACGTGCAGGGGACTTTTTGCTGAATTTTTTTTGTGAGCACTAATGGGTAGCCTGGGGGTGACAAAGGCTAATTAATTAAAAAAAAATTTCAGAATTAAAAAAAAATTAGAATTTTTTTACCACCGCCAACACCGGGCCCTTAAGCTGGTTATAAATATTTACCAATATGTTAAATATATCAATCACCTGGTTGGTGCCATCACAACAAGGAGAATTAAAGCAGCAGAAACTATACAGTTGATCAACATGTACATCACCAGTGTAAACACCCTGAATACATTTATAGTACAGTTCATAGTGTTTACTTACTACACAGTACAGTACATAAGCACTAAGTAGTGTTCATGTACACTGAACATTATTAGTTGAATAGAATATGAATCAATAAATAATGCTTGAATATAAAAAGTTCGCTAAATAGAGCACAGTGGAACCCATAAATCTTTGGAATAAGAAGACGACTATTAGAAATAATAGTTTTTGAACTTCTAATGAACCTGAAAATAGCAATTGTGCAAAAATTTTTGCTTTGAAAATTGAAACAACGTTAAATGAAAATGACATTGCTGAATTGTAGTTTTCCTGTTCCAAACTTTTATGGGTCACCCTGTATGTATTGTACCTGACCCAGGATCCGGGAGTGTCCCTCTTGAGTTCCTCGTAGTCTGGGTACATCCCTGTATGCCTAGGGTTGTACCCGGCCTGCCCGTTGTACCGCCCACCATACTTGGGATGCATACTCGCACTGAACATAAAAAGTTGAGAAAATGTAAAATTTGCTAAATTATTTAGATTACAAACTGAAATAAATACTATGGAGATTTGCTAAGTTTTAGAGCAAAGATTCAAGTCTTTCATGACCCTTTTTTGGTCTTTTTTTGCTTTATGTACAATTGTTAAATTAGGTCCCAGTAAATGACAAAATTTAAACTGTGTACCGTATACCATGCTTGGAATGTTTACTAGCAGTGTACATAAAAAGTATGAGAAATGTACAAGTTTCCTAATTATTTTTATAACTTACGATTTAGCAGCTTTCGAGTCAGATGCGCAAGCAAAGCATGAGAGCAGGAAGTGCGTAACAAAATGGAATGCGACCCAAGCTATCAGGAGATAATCAGTTTCTGGACGCGGCAAAAGCGCTTTATCAAGATCCACAGCAAAAAATATGGTGATAATTCCCAGAGCATGAGCACCGTTTCCTAACAAAACAATATTATTTTATGATAAATCTAGATTCAACTGATGTTGTCCGTAACATTAATGGTTAAGTTAATAAAAATAAATTTTTGTATTTATGAAATAATGGCGGGATAAAAAGTAATTCTTATGTTAAAAAATCTAAAGGAAAAAATGTTGTATGATGATTTAACCATCGTGACAATTGGAAATAATGATTTTGAACACTAAAACAACTATAACCGAATTTAATGATTTTGAGCTACGTCGCTGAACTACCTTCTGCCGGTTCAAATTTGAACCACTGATTCAAACTCAGAAAGGATATGAATCGTTAATTCAAATTTGAACGGGCGGTAGGCAGTTCAGCAACTCCTGAAACTCACTAAATTCGGTTCCATGTTGTCCTTTCTGCAGATATAATCTATATCACCTATAATCCAGTGAATCCAGTTAAAGATCCATCTATGTCTATGCACAGGGCTGCACCGGAGTAAAGCAATGAAGGGTTGGAGGAAGGCTAATCCAACAGTTATAAATCCTGCAATAGATATTTATTATCGGTATCATCTTTAAAAGGACTGTAAAGTGTAGACGTATTTTCAAGTATCTCGGCATTTCTATGATAGAAGGACATTCGCGATTTACAACGCGATCGGTACCCTTGAAAGATTTGTCTGTTCAATAATGCATTATCAAATCAAAAATTAATAATTTTCAATTGTATTTTCGCTACAAAGTAGTGAATTGTGCATTTCTGCTTTAGAAAAAAAAGGAAATTGTCAGGGTTTAACGCTTTTCAAGCTAAAAAACCGACGATATCTTCCACAGAGAATTGAGCAGAGAATGTTTAAAGGGCACAGTTGTGAATCAGGTGTGCCACTCTGATTCAGGGAATTGGTATAAAAAACCCCGGTCCAAAAAACCACCTGTAATTGGGCTTTTTGGGTTTATCGTTTTTTTAGAATTTTTCTAATTATTGCCTTTTTTCATAATGATAAGATATTCAAGAATTAAGGTCTACTATCAACTGTGTGGATTAAGGTCTACTATCAACTGTGTGGATTAAGGTCTACTATCAACTGTGTGGATTAAGGTCTACTATCAACTGTGTGGATTAAGGTCTACTATCAACTGTGTGGATTAAGGTCTACTATCAACTGTGTGGATTAAGGTCTACTATCAACTGTGTGGATTAAGGTCTACTATCAACTGTGTGGATTAAGGTCTACTATCAACTGTGTGGATTAAGGTCTACTATCAACTGTGTGGATTAAGGTCTACTATCAACTGTGTGGATTAAGGTCTACTATCAACTGTGTGGATTAAGGTCTACTATCAACTGTGTGGATTAAGGTCTACTATCAACTGTGTGGATTAAGGTCTACTATCAACTGTGTGGATTAAGGTCTACTATCAACTGTGTGGATTAAGGTCTACTATCAACTGTGTGGATTAAGGTCTACTATCAACNCCGGCTAAAGAACACAGACCGCCATCGTTTACAGAGTTTCAGGTCGTCATCAGTGTCTCATTTTTTACGACTTAAATAATTTGTAAGTGTGGGCAAGGAAGAAAAAGATGGAGAAAGTTAACGTTTTTTATGAACATGTAAATAAAACCAAATTAAATAATTGGACAGTTCTTACCCATGATAGCATGAGGATTGGTGAAAACTGTAGGTGTGAGCCCATCTACTTCTATAATTATAAGAACAAGACCAACAATACTTAAACTCCAAACAAGCACCATCAGGATTCTAAAACAGAACAAAAATATAAATAAGAAGTTTTTAAATATATGTGCAGTTCGAACTCTGTTAAAGGGACAGTGAGCGTGAATTCGAGTGACCCTACCAATGCCCGATTTACAGCGGTACCCTTGAAACCTTTATCTTATCTAGGAAAACTATAAAAATGTTAAAAATGTAAAATTCTGATACCTTTGCCTACAGTAGAAATGCGCAAGTCACTTCTGTAGAGAAACCACAATCGAAAATAATCAGTTTCAAAATGATAAACATTGATATCTAATTCATACTTGAGCCAACGCTTGGAAGGATTCCATTGTAATTCGGACATCATCATCATTGCATGGAGGGTAAAATTCTCATAGATTTGTGCATGAGAGCTTGCTACCTATTAAAAAATGTAAAAAAAACTCTTTAACCCTATTTACCTGTGCCATATAAACCACTGGTCCACTCCACACATCTGTCCAGAAGTCCAGGTTTGCTTAAAATATCTAAAAACAAATTTTTATAAATGAAATACATACACTATAATGAGTATTAATTATGATTTATGATATGAATTTTTGGATTTCTCACATAGTAATAAATTTGTTTGATCTAGAATTCTGAATTTAAACTTTGATTTTCTAATCCCTATATCTTTGCAACCCAATGTCGTAGACCTTATAGACATCTCAAATTATGAATTCTGTTGAATCAAATAATCTAGGTTTACAATATCAGGTAGCAAAATATTAGAATTATAAAATTTAGTTAGTATCAAAGACCCTACTCTATAAACTAAGCTTTCAATCATAGTTCTTTTTATCCCCCTCCCTTCCTGCCCTCCTGCTAAAATATAGCAACCTCGCGTGATTATAATATTCCAGGTCAGTTTAGATAAAACTGATAGTAAAGGGAGGTTTCTATATTTCAGAAGGAGAGCGCGGAGTCCACGGCACTATAATTGATAATAAATTTCCCGAATTTATATTTATGAATTGTAATTAAATATATTTAAATACCTAGCAATCATAATCCCTACACTGGCAGCACAGATCCAGGCTCCAATCATGAATGATCCATGGACCATGATGTAAAGCCTAGATTTAGCCTGGATCAAGCCAACCTGTCCTAATCCCATCGGGCTTCCAGATATAGTCTAAACAAAAGATTATATTTCTCTTAAAGGGAATGCAAATGTAANTACCTTTGCATTATGATATTGAAGCTGATAATCTTGAACATCTCCTAGAGCCAGCAGGGAGGGGGGAGGGGGGAGGGGGAGTACAGGAGGTTTACCTTTGCATTATGATATTGAAGCTGATAATCTTGAACATCTCCTAGAGCCAGCAGGGAGGGGGGAGGGGGGAGGGGGAGTACAGGAGGTTTACCTTTGCATTATGATATTGAAGCTGATAATCTTGAACATCTCCTAGAGCCAGCAGGGAGGGGGGAGGGGGGAGGGGGAGTACAGGAGGTTTACCTTTGCATTATGATATTGAAGCTGATAATCTTGAACATCTCCTAGAGCCAGCAGGGAGGGGGGAGGGGGGAGGGGGAGTACAGGAGGTTTACCTTTGCATTATGATATTGAAGCTGATAATCTTGAACATCTCCTAGAGCCAGCATAATATGGTATTTATCCTTCTCTAGGTCCCAGATCTCACTTTCTGAATATAGCATTATTTAACCTTTTTAGTAATGATAGTAATAACTAACAAAAGTATATAAATAATTCACAGAATGGTGGAAAACATAACAGACTGATATAAATACTTATCAGAATAATAGAAATACTTATCAGAATGATAGAAATAACAAACCTACAACAATTGATCTAGTTCTCCTCCAGCTGCAAGTAATCCAACCATCCTTCCGTCCACTTGTCAACCTTTCTGAAATCCCATCTTCATCCTTTAAAATAATTTTACAGAATTATTAAAAATTATTTTTTCTTCTTTAACTATTTATTTTCATGGATTTACAATGTTTGCAGTTTTTGGTAGTAGACATGAAGTAATGGTTTTGAAATTTTGTTTTAAAGGGACCGTTCACTTATTTGGGTAATTTGAGGGTAAAGTAAATAGCATATTAGCTATTCATTGGTATTATTAGTCTTACTTTTCAAAGACAACTGTTGCCTGAGAAAAGACGATTTATCTTTCAGAATTCCAAACCAAAGGTACGATACTTTTGCATTTACACTATTTGATGCTTTTTTTCATAGTCTTGGATTTTTTAAAATTTTCAAGTATTAAAAATTAAATTGTAGTTAATTGTAAATATCTTTAATTCTTTTGATAATTATTATTAAATTGTCTATTTTCAAAATATAACTTATTTTAAACATTTGACCGTTATATACGTCCCCGTGATTTATTGAAGAGTTGAAATTTAGGAACCGGTTTCTTTGAAAGAAATGGCTGCAGGCTGGCACATGATGTCGTTGAAATGTAATTTTAGTTTTTTTTGGGCTGTTGTTACTGAAAAAACGTTATAATAGTGTCTATGCAAAGGAATCATACCTTTGCTTGGAATTCAGGCGATAAATCGGCCGTTTCTCCGGTCATAGACATCTTTAACAAGTAAGACCAATGAATACTTAATAGGCTAATTAGTTTACCATGACATTACCCAAATAAGTGAACGGTCCCTTTAAACCAATTTATCTGATTAATAATAGGAAGGATATGATCGTTATTATCTGACAATTTTCAATATTGTTTCTAATGCGTATATCACTAAAAGAGAGAGACAACTATTGAAAATAGGCCATTTTCAATAAGAGACCCGGAGATAATTCATTCAATCTTTATCAGATATAGCTTTTAATGGTACCGTTGTGAATTGAGCATGCAAGTTCATAATTTGAAATTACGGTGCATTTTTTCAGGTCCTACAAGGCACCAGCTTGCTTTTGAGGTCCTACTAGGCACCAGCTAGCTTTTGAGGTCCTACCAGGCACCAGCTAGTTTGAGGGTTTTGACAAGAAAATATTAAAAGATGGCTCAAGACTTTCATTTGTAGGATTTACAGGATTGTATTTATATACCATTATTTCTAACCTTAGTTATTCTTCAACAATAAATATTATTGTAAAAATATAGTTATAAATTATCATGAAATATAAAATTTCTCATTGTAATAGAAAATCAAGCTTTCAAGTTGGCTCTTACCCTTTTAAGTCCCAGAGGGAGTCCATTTTTCTGTTTTCCATAATTATATCCTGTTGTAATATCAACATTTCCGTTATCCTGAAACATATATCCTGTTGTAATATCAACATTTCCGTTATCCTGAAACATATTTCCTGTTGTAATATCAACATTTCCGTTATCCTCAAACATATATTCTGTTGTAATATCAACATGTCCGTTATCCTCAAATATATATCCTGTTGTAATATCCACATTTCCGTTATCCCCAAACACATATCCTGTTGTAATATCAACATTTTCGTTATCCTCAAACATATATCCTGTTGTAATATCAACATTTCCGTTATCCTCAAACATATATCCTGTTGAAATATCAACATTTCCGTTATCCTCAAACACATATCCTGTTGTAATATCGACATTTCCGTTATCCTCAAACATATATCCTGTTGTAATATCAACATTTCCGTTATCCTCAAACACACATCCTGTTGTAATATCCATATTTCCGTAATCCTGAAACATATATCCTGTTGTAATATCAACATTTCCGTAATCCTAAAACATATATCCTGTTGTAATATCCACATTTCCGTTATCCTAAAACATATATCCTGTTGTAATATCAACATTTCCGTAATCCTAAAACATATATCCTGTTGTAATATCAACATTTCCGTTATCCTGAAACATATATCCTGTTGTAATATTTATCCTAAAACATATATCCTGTTGTAATATCAACATTTCCGTAATCCTAAAACATATATCCTGTTGTAATATCAACATTTCCGTTATCCTGAAACATATATCCTGTTGTAATATAAACATTTCCGTAATCCTGAAACATATATCCTGTTGTAATATAAACATTTCCGTAATCCTGAAACATATATCCTGATGAAGTATCAACATTTCCGTTATCCTAAAACATATATCCTGTTGTAATATCAACATTTCCGTTATCCTGAAACATATATCCTGTTGTAATATCAATATTTCCGTTATCCTCAGACATATATCCTGTTGTAATAACAACATTTCCGTTATCCTGAAACACATATCCTGTTGTAATATCAACATTTCCGTTATCCTGAAACATATATCCTGTTGTAATATCAACATTTCCGTTATCCTCAGACATATATCCTGTTGTAATATCAACATTTCCGTTATCCTGAAACATTTATCCTGTTGTAATATCAACATTTCCGTTATCCTGAAACATTTATCCTGTTGTAATATCAACATTTCCGTTATCCTGAACAAATAAACTAAAATTTAACCTTTATATAAATTCGTGTATCGATAGTTTCTGGTTAATTTCTTAGCATATTTTTTCCTGTAAGTGTGAAAATTTGGCATAGTGAAAGAAATGCTCAGAATAAATACTTTTTTTTAAATTTTGCGCTTCTTACACCATGTCAAACTTTGACCCAGAAAGAAAATATAGCCAAAAAAAAACTCAATGCACACCTGAAGTAGGCAGTTGGTAGTTAGATCTTCTCCCATCTTTCCATCCCTTAATAAAAAAAAAATAATAACTTGAAACAAACTCAAATATTCTTATCAATATATATTTTTAACCAGTAAACCTTTGATATTTCATAAGCGGACTTTATTTCCTAGTAGAATTCAAAGAAATAAATGCAATTAAGCAAACATACTTAATTGATAACATATTTTTGATTTGATTTGAATTTATTTAAGCTTTGGCAATGTTAGTATCAGATAGGAAAAGGGTTCTTTTTTTGGCCAAGTACTCTCATTCATGTCAAGCCCCATTTTTATTGCATAAATAATTGCACTTCAAAACATGTATTGGCCCCATTTTTATGTCATTATATCCTATTCTATAACACTCCAGTTGCTGCAATTGTTCTTTAGTGATTAAGCATTTTTATTTTTTGTTTTTTAATATTCAAGGATTTACAAAAAACGAGGTCTTACATAGCCAAGAAAAATCTATTAGTTTTTTTCTTATTAAATTATGCTAAATTTAAACCTTGGAAAGAAAATGTCAGCAACGAACGATTTGAGAAATAGTTTCGGAGACAGAATTTTCAATGTGTACTTTTAGAGAATAAAATTTTGAAATTAAATAATTAAGAAATTTTAAACCTTAAAGAACTGTAAATTTGAAAAATGGATAATAATGATGCCCATTTCTAGTTTTATTAGAATATTGATGCCTATTTCTAGTTTTATCAGAATATTGATAACAATAAACCTATATTTTGGAATATTAATACTATACCAGAAAATTATGAATGAAAAAAAATTACACAGCTTTTCCGCTTTTCCAAAGAATTTTAGTACCAAGTAGGTCATATAGGTCATATAGTATCGAATACGTTATATATTTCAGCATCGAGTACGTTATATATTTCAGTATCGAGTGCGTTGTATATTTGAGTACCGAACACGTTGTATATTTCAGTACCGAATACGTTATATATTTCAGTACTGAGTACGTTACATATTTCAGTACTGAGAACGTTATATATTTCAGTATCGAGTAGTTTGTATATTTCAGTACCAAGTACGTATATATTTCAGTACCGAGTACGCTATATATTTCAGTACCGAGTACGTTGTATATTTCAGTACCGAGTACGATAAATATTTCAGTACCGGTACGCTATGTATTTCAGTACCCAGTACGTTATATATTTCAGTACAGAGTACATTATATATTTTAGTACCGAGTACGTTTTATATTTCAGTACCGAGTAGGTTGTATAATTCAGTACCGAGTACGTTTTCTATTACAGTACCAGGTACGTTATATATTACAGTACTGAGTACGATATATATTACAGTACCGAGTACAATATATATATTTTAGTACCGAGTACGATATATATTTCAGTATATTCCGAACAAAATATTATCTTCTAAAAGTGTAAGCGTCATTATTCAATTATAGTTCGATATTTTTTTACCAGAAAAAAAATCCATCTACATACAGTGAAACCCATAAAACAGCGATATAAGATATGGCATTTAATAAATCTTGATGATGTTATAGTTCAAAGCAAATAGTTTTAAAAGTAGCTTATAAATCTATAAATCAACTTTTTAAGTGACATGTGCCAGTGCACACGATACAATTTCTGTGTTCCAAAGTTTATCTTTAAACTTGACTAACAGACTAACCGTCGTATTCCTCTACCCCATTTGGGCCTCACTGTATTTACCTGGAAAGTCCGAAGGCCACATATCCAGCAGAAAGTGCTTTCATCTCGAAGTGGAATTGAAGCCTTAACAAACAAATAATAAATTTCTGAAAAATAAATTTTTGAAAATAAAATTTCCTTTTTAGTTCCACGCCTTGATCCACTATACGATTAAAGGAATTAGTTTTAGCCCCTAACTCTGATTTTCCTAATCCTTTTATCTTTGCAACCTCTATATATGTTATTTTAAACTAAAAAATCTGCAAGATTAAATATTTTAAGTTTGAAATTTTAAAGGTTCACACCTTCAGGTTGCAAAGACATGGGACCATAAAACTCGGGTGTGGGGCAAAATTTCAGTCTATTTAAGAAGTTCCGCAAGTTAGTTAAATAAAGCTTTCCAGGCCCTAACTTCCAAAAAAACTTCTATATAACACTTTACAATTTAATTGTACACTTTTAACAGCTTAGCACACTGCTGAAAATGTACCATCAGGTTTAAAGTCAAAATTCCTAAATATTTCTTTGGAATATATTAATATTAGGCTTAAACAAAAAAAGTTTGCATATTTTAAGCAAGTTAGTTAAATAAAGCTTTCCAGGCCCTAACTTCCAAAAAAATTTCTATATAACACAAAAAAAGTTTGCGTATTTTATAAAAAATCGTGGATTCTCAAAATTTAATGGAAATTTAATTTTGTTAGAGGCTTATTTTTAAAACTCTGAGCATTCGTATACCTTCCCTGGGGACATGTAAGGTTCCACATAAAATTTGGGCCTGATCGGTTCCGCCGTTTTGACGTTTATATGTATACAAACAAACAGACAAAGTATATATACTATATAGATAGATGCAGTATCTTGAGTTTTTCCAGAAAATGCCACCCAGAGAATTTTAAGTAAATCCGTTTTAAAGAAATTGTAGAAATCAAGTGCATTTTCAGGTCTAAACTCGAGCGTAACTGTAGTTTTAAGGCTTAATCAGGCTTATTCTGTATTTTTCTGCTCTATTGTTGGAATCGATAATGTCAGGGTCGCAAAATCATGTGAATTTTTCTTAACAGTCATAAGACATGTCTTAGCAAAAAAGCAAAGCCTTAAGTGAACTATATGATTGCCTAATTACTACTTTTAAAAGTCTGTTTGAAGTAAAATCAGTAAAAATCACACCAAAAGGCTTTTACAGACATTAAACTTAGGGGTTTGTTTTGGTGCTACAATATGTCTTCTGACTGTTAGAGACAATTCATAAAATTTGGAGACTAATTAGTTCATCGGCTCTATTTTACGTTGCAGTCAATTACAAGAAAATTACAAGAAAAAAATAGAAATAAAAAATTTAATTTAAAGACTGTTAATTTTATTTCAAATAACCCTCCATTTATAACCGAGTACGGATTCACAACGGTATCAATCATTTCCCTCCTTGGTTAAGGAAAAATTCTTTTTATCCCTTCTTTCTTTAAAATGTTTATTTTCTATTGCAGCTTCCAGGGGCGGATACAGGATTTAAGTGATGGGGGGGGACAAGATCCGCCCCTGGCAGCTTCTCTGTTAAAGTAACTTGCGGGTTTCTTGCAACAGAAACAGTGGTTAAAATTGTAAACATAGGTTTAAAGGTTACCATTAAGTATCGGCCATAGCACTTGAAATAGCAAAGATAGTATATTTAAGAAAACATGTGGGTTTTTTCAGTAAAAAGGTTTGCATTTTTGAATGTTGTTTATTACCGGTTGAAGGAAATGCGGGAGATATGGAGGAAATGTTTGGGAAAATATTATTTTTAAATATCTGAACAAAAAACTTTTTATTTATTCAACATTTTAAAATTCATGACTTCAGGGGAAACAATCCTTTAATTGGATCATAAACTTATTTTTATCTTTAAAAAATAGTTTCTTCATATGTTTAACAAAAATTAATATTTAAATTTTTGGTCGAAATACAAACTAGTTTAGAATTGAATTAGAGGGATTAAAATAGACAATGGTAATAATAAGAAGAGTATGTCTACTTTCATCTTAAAAAATAATTTCTGTCTGACACAATCTGTATAATAACTACTCTGGTATATTGTGTGAACAGTAAGAATGTTTACTGTATAGATTATCACATATCACACACGAGCCACATTCTTCTTGATTTCTCGTCTGAGCCACCTCAAAAACCTCGTCCTTCCAATTTTTTTTAAAGTGTTCAACCTAATCCTTCAAGATAAAACTATTTTTTAAGAATCGGGCCACATTAGGGCATAAATGAAATATTAAATTTTAGTAAATAGAAAAAATAGTTTCACTTGAATTAAAGTTTTTGAGTTCAATGTCCTTAAAAATATTCACCTTTTTTACACGCATTTTCCGATAATCCTTGTTTAGGTATGCCAAATATTTTGCTATTTATTTTATCTCGCGAAGGTTACCTATTCTGGAGGCAGAAGAGATTTAAGTTTTACCTAAGTAAATTTTGACATCATTCTCAGCTCTTGCAAGATTCTAACATGATGTAATCATTAGAATACTTAAGTGTATTCATATGTTGTGCCCTAACCTTGCCAAATATATAATTATAAACTTTAAAACACATAGTAATCGATGGACGAGGATTTCTAGGTGGCTCGGACAAGAAAATGAGGAGAATGTGGCTTGGACGAGAAATTGTTGTGTCAGGCCTTCCTTTCCTCTCCAGACTTAATAAACAGTTTCACGAATTACTTTTCTCTCTTTAAAAGGCATGTGGTATACTATAATTGAACTACTGTAATGTGAACTTCCGATTTTAACAACAATTAATCGTTTAAACTGCGCCTACATTTTCTGATGTAGTTTTTCAACTAAACGTTAGTTTTAGGAAAAGATTTAAGGTAAAACATAGTGCTCAATTGAATTAAATTTTTGAGATTTATACAGAAGATAAATACCTAAAATGAGTAAAAGATAAATCTATGCCTGTAATGAAATTAAACAATTTGTTCAAATATTCTATTGGTCAATAGATCAACTAGTTTAAATGAAAATTGTCCAAATGTACACCATCTAATTGTTAAAAATGTCGTCGTCTTATTTCTGTCATTCGCCTAGCCAAGTGTGTGTAGTAGAGTTTGGACTACGTGTTACTTCTAAACAAAGATCTCAAGAACTGAGAGCTCTGCAGTAAACTCCAGTGCCCGATTTGGAACAATTCACAAATTAGAAATTTCCTCCCCTGACAATTTCTAAATTTTATTAACTTACTTGTCCGGATAGTAGGCCACGACGGCTTGACATTTTCCTGAGGAAACACAATTGTCAGGAATACCAAAACAAGCCTAGACAAAATGGAAATGTTATGCTCCGAAAATTCTTTAAAATGTCAGGGAAAAAATAATCGGAAAAAAATAAAGAATCAAATACAAAATAAAGTAATCGCATTGAGAAAAATTATATAGTTTGTAAATAACATTTGTTGTTGAAAAACTAATGTTTCTTTAAAAAGAATTTTTACAATTTTAAATTTTACGAACGTCGAAAGTTCACTCAAACAGTTACTGGAGGTTCATTTGAGCCAAACCTACCTTTGTGGTGTTGCAATCATTAAATATGGGATCCTTTGGATCTGTGTGCTGTAGAATTCCACCAATAATGGGAAGAGGATCAGCATACGGAGTCTCTGTTGTAGTGCTAGTGCTAAAAATACAATAAATAAAATGGCTGCTCAAAAAACAAAAAATATAAATTTTGAAATTATGAATAAAATTGTTTACCTCAGGGTTGTGGTGGAACTGATATATATTGGAGTAAAGGAATCTACTGGAGCAACCTGCAAAACAAAATATAGTAAAATATATTTTAATTTAAAGAAAACTTTTTTTAAATCAAAATGGCGGAAATTTTGATAAACGATGACATACAAAAAGTTTGATAAAATGACGTACAAAGAGGCAGATATTTACACAAATAGCAGAAATTTAAAAAAGGCAAATATTTGAACAAAATGTCAGATATTCAAACAAAAAGCCAAATATTTGAACAAAATGGCAGATATTTAAACAAAAAGGCAGATATTTGAACAAAATGGAAATTTTTTTAAACAAAATGGCAGATATTAAATACGAAATAGCAGAAATTTAAACAAAATAGCAGGTATTTAAACATGGTAGATACATAAACAAAATATCAGAAATTTCAACAAAATTGTAGATATTTAAACAAAATGGCAGATATATAAACAAAGTGGCAGATATAAAAACAAATTGGCAGATATTTCAACAAATGGCAGATATTCAAACACTATGGCAAAAATTTAAATAAAATGGCAGATATTTAATGAAAATGGCAGATTTTTAAACAAAATCGCAGATATTTTAACAAAATGGTAAATTTTTAACAAAATGGCAAATTTTTAACAAAATGGCAGGAAAAACTGACTAGTTTACCTGATCTTGTGCTGCAGCCAGGTTTAAAGGAAGCTCTGCCTTCTGTGAAGGTTGGGGTAAATCAAGATTTTGCACCAAATCCTTGAAATCTTCCTTAGGATGAAGATGTTTCTCGTTGTCGTCTTCAATACTTGTAATCTCACCAACCTCTGTCTCCAAGATCTTAATACATTTCAATTTTTAAAGTTCTTATTTAAGAAAAAAAACCTTCTCTTTTTTATTCATCTTGAAAGAAAGAGAATTCTCAAATTTGTTTTTAACTGAAAAAAAAGTGTTCGTAGTATGTTCGTAATTTTAGTTATACACTATTTCATCCATTATACCCGTTTTTTTATCCGATTTATTCAAATCTTGTCAGTCAAAATATTTGAAGTTAATTAATACTTTACGGGGTTTCTCTGGAAAAAGTTTGGTTAGCCTACACTCTACAGACCTTAACATTGTTTTATTGTTATAAAAGTAATGTAAGTATAATGCCTATTAATGAGGGGGTTGGGGGTTAACCTTCAAAAGTAGGCCTTATATTTGAAAATGAGCTTGAAATCTTTTCCAAAGATTTGCAAATATATTTAAACTATAATTTTATTTTTACTGTTTATGAATAGAATAGAATAAATTGCGTATCTTAAATAATAGAATTGATGATTTTTAAATAATGACATAAAAAGATGTTTAAATTTTTTGAAAATCTTAAGAGACCTATTACTGTGAGCATGAAGGCTCACGTGTACGTATGTCTGTAGTCTAGGTTAGCAGTAGGGCGGATAATAACCGCCACATGTCCTAGTTGTAAGCGAGATCTCTCCGTTGGAAATAAATCCATGCCGGAAATCAAGTTCCGGCTGCGTGACAAATCCAAGCCAATCTAAGGACCCAAGCGTTCTTTTTAAATATCCAGGCCAAAAACTTTATTTATTTGGATCCTCACCTCGTTCCCAACAGTTTCCTCGATCTCCTCAAGGAGGTCAACGTTCAACTCCTCCTCGAGCAAGACCTCTGTGGACATCGGCTCCTTAGGACCATCATCAGGACTCGCAACATCATCCTGAATATAGATTATATCTCTGGTCTATATATCATCAAGTTTTTGCGGCCGTCGGCTGGTTTGTAAGGCGGTGTCAATAAACATGAAATGGCTGAACCGATCAGCCCCAAATTTTGAGTTACAACCCCAAGACAGGTCGAAATTTAAAAAACATAAAAAATATAAAAAATCCATCAATATGCAAAATATTAGTTTTTTGGAGTACAAAGAACCATGGAGGCATAAAAAAGAAACATTGAAGAGCAAAAAATTTGAAAAGCCTGGAACACATTTAATAATTCGACAAAACAAGACTTCTACAGTAAAAATCAGAAAACCCCGGAACTACTTTTATAATTAATCAGACGACATTACAATCTAATTTTACAAATATGATTAATGAAACGAAAATAACAAATAGCCCTAGTTCTGCCAATTCCAAAATGTCTGCTTTTATCGTGCGATTAAAAATGTTTACGTAAAGTCGTCTGATTAACTGTCAATTAATTCCGGGTCTTTCTGTTTCTGACTGTAACTTATACAGTGCTTCGGTCCAATATTTTCACTCTTACAGAAATGATTTTGATTTTGTTCCCGAAAGTAAGATATGCCAAATCTACTAAAACATCAAATATTTGTGTTTACTTAGAAATTAGAAACCTCTGTGGGGGATTTCAAGAGAATCTACTAATTTAATAGAGTCAAACAAATAAATTGATTAAAAGCAAACGGAAAGTTCTGACAACTTTCTTCCTTATGAAACCAGAATCCCCTATTTCATCTTTGAATTCAACAGAAATTATAAGTATTAGCTAGATTTAAAATCACTTTTGCAGTGTAAGAAATAAAACTTTCCATTTTGTAAATAAAATCGAAATAACAAAAGTATTACGAACTTAACAATATTTTGTTCGAAATTAACAGAAGTTTAGAGATAGCTCGATTACGAACAAAATGATAGATGTTTGGATTTTCCCAAGTGGCCACTTCCAAATGTGCAATTTCCCAAGCGAACTTGGGAAGTTGCTGCTTTTAGCCGCAGTGCCCGGCCTCCTAGCCTGCCTGTCCTAGCCACAGCGTTCAGTCACCCTTGCAGCCTGCAGCGCCTCAGAAGGATTTGAAAATTTGGGAACTTGCCGCTTGGGAAATTTGCAAATTTGGGGAGTTGCCATTTGGGGATTTGCAACTTGGGAATTTGTCAGTAAAGAATTTTTCACTTGGGAAGTCGCCCTAGGGAAAATACGTACGGGAAAAAACCTAACACAGAATGGTAGGATTTCATTTTATAATAAGTGTTTTATCAATCAGAAAAAATGCCCTGAAACTTTTGAAAGAAAAATAACTTTTTTATTTTGATCTTTATTCAATTATATCAAAGAAATAATATCACGAAAAATAATTTCAACCCGCAACTTTTCATCAAAAAGATTTTTTTAATAGATTTAAGGGACTGCATACATGTATTTTTATAATGGGACCCACCAATGATAGAGTGACATGTCCTATTGACAACAGTAAAAATTATATGTCCTATTGACAACAGTATAAATTATATGTCCTATTGAGTAGGTGTTATAGTCTTGTACAAATACAACCTTAACAATAACAATAACAGTAGTTGTTATAGTCTTGTAACCAGGTAAATACATATAGAACCTTAACAATAACAATAACAGTAGGTGTTATAGTCTTGTACAAATACAACCTTAACAATAACAATAACAGTACGTGTTATAGTCTTGTAACCAGGTAAACACAAATACAACCTTAACAATAACTATAACAATAACAGTAGGTGTCATAGTTTTGTAACCAAGTAAACACAAATACAACCTTAACAATAACAATAACGGTAGGTGTTATAGTCTTGTAACCAGGTAAATACAAATACAATCTTAGCAATAACAATAACAATAACGGTAGGTGCTATAGTCTTGTAACCAGGTAAACACAAATGCAATCTTAACAATAACAATAACGGTAGGTGTAGGTAAATACAAATAGAACCTTAACAATAACAATAACAATAACAGTAGGTGTTATAGTCTTGTAACCAGGTAAATACAATTAGAACCTTAACAATAACAATAACAGTAGGTGTTATAGTCTTGTAACCAGGTAAACACAAATAGAACCTTAACAATAACAATAACAGTAGCAGCAGCAGTAGCAATAACAATAACAATAACAATAACGATAACAATAACAATAACAATAACAATAACAATAACAATAACAATAACAATAACAAAAACAATAACAAAAACAATAACAAAAACAAAAACAATAACAATAACAGTAGCAATAACAATACAATAACAATAACTAACAGTAGATGTTATAATCTTGTAATCATGTAAATACAAATGCAACCTTAACAATAACAATAACGATAACAATAACAATAACAATAACAATAACAATAAACTAATAATCTGGATATTTACCTGTGTGTCAGGGAGTTGTGAATGCCTCGCCCACATGTCATGTATTTAGCATCGTCTTCTGCAACAAAGCTACCAACCTAGATTTAACAAGAATCATAATATTGTTAATGAACAAAAAGCTAATTATCAAACTAAATCTTGAAGTATAGATTTCCTATGAACACAAACTTACAAAGCACCCAATTCTCTTAATTCATCTAAAAAATTATTTTTGCTCATTTACATGTTAGCTATGGCTTCACCAAATCGGATGACTTTTTTCTAGGAAACCCATGGGTTCACCGGAGGCGACATAAGCTAATAAAAATATAACTTTTTTTCTTAAAATTCTAGATTTAAAAAAAATATAGGGGTTTTAAAATTACACGGGCAACGCCGAGCACTTTAGCTAGTATTTAATATATAGGAGAAGTAGTTTAACTACTAGATTAAATTGAACCATACATCTCTTCATCTTCAGCTTCAGAGAACTGATTTGAGGTTCAACTACAACTATTCATTAAATCTGCTTTCTAAGGAAAAACTTAAAAAATAAAAAAAATTTAAATATTTTTAAGTGTAACTAGTGGCTACAGTTTGCCTGGTTATTTTAATTTTTTGATTATAATCTTTAACCTTTGATCTTTATAATAAACATCTTTGGTCGTATATATATATTTATATCTTTTTATATGTTACCTGGCCAAACGGCTGAACCAAAATGGCTGAATTTATTTAGAAAACCCATGGGTAATTGGGTACCCTGGATGTGACATAATTTAAACAAATTCGAATTTTATTACTTAACAAATTCATGCTGTTCTAAAAATTCCACGTGCAACGCCAGGCACTTCAGCAAGTTATTAATATATCTTTAAAGTTAAGATTTAGAGTTAAAATAAAACTTTGTGCAAAACTTTCTTACATGTGAAACTAATTATATTTAAGAAATGAGGGGGGGGGGACCTCACAAAAATACCTGTTCCTCTATCTTAGCAGCATCTCTGGCCTGGATGATGAACCCCTTGAACGTTTTTCCCTTCCCTCCATGCAGAACAAGATCAACAATATCTCCAGGTTTTAATAAACTCTTATTCACAATCACTTTGGCAGGGGCTTCTCCAACCTAATCAATATATTTATGTTTAGCAGGGGCATCTCCAACCTGATCAATATATTTATGTTTGGGTTTTTCTCATGACTCTTGGTGGAGTATATAAGAGATATGAAGTTATAAAAATAAAAAGCTTTTTTTTTCTTTTGTCGATTTATTTTTGATATTGTGCTTTGTTTTTATTTTGTCTTTAAGTTTTTTTTATAATAATCTTTTCGGCTCTTTAGTCTTCAACCGTTAATATATGAGAAACTAAAGAAGAAACTAAAAATAAATACATTTAATCAGATCAATTATGAATTATACAATTATGAATTAGCTAATCATTGAATTATTGAATAAAATAATCAATAAAAAATAAAATCTTAATGAATGAAATATTAAATCAAATATCAATGTACTGATAAGTTGAATATTCAACGATTTTATATATTGGTAAAATCAAGCAATTAACTAAATACTAATCAATTCCATCTATTCTATATTTATATATTTACTTTCCTTGTCTGTCTGTTTGTCTTCCTGTCTGTTTTTTGTTTGTTTGTATCCAATAAACGTCAAAACGGCTGAACCAATCGAGCCCAAATTTGTGTAGAACCTCACGTGACCCCAGGAAAAGGTTTATGAATGATCAAAATTTCAAAAATATGTGCTTAAAAGTTTTTATTATTGTAAAATTTTAATAATGCGCGAAAAATTAATTTGAAATCCGTAAATATTTGTTTGTTATAGTTTAATATTCTGTACAAAGAAGTAATCCTCACAGATAAAGCCACAATTAAAAGTTGAAATAGAAAATGGACTCGAAGCACACTATTAGCAGTCTATATTCCTTGCTTGTTGTCTGTTTGTCAGTTTGTCCGTTTGTGTCCAATAAACGTCAAAACCAGGCGCGCAATAGCCTGATTAAGGGGGGCATGCCCCCCCCCCCTTAAGANGGTCTGGGGGGTTCCGGGCTAACTCCAATTAGAACTAATTTTCTCGAAAATTTGAAGAAAAAAATAAACCACCAAATATTTTTAATTTGCACCTAAATTTAATATATTTTTATCCCCAAATGTTTTATAAATACCCCTAACTTTAAAGTTATTACTTCAAAATTAAGATGTTTTGCGCCCAACAAAAAAAATAACCCTTTGATTAAAAAAAAGCCTCTTCTTATACATTAAAAAATACTTTTAAATAAAAAAATTTGCTCACAAAATAAATATTTAAGATTTCCCATACAGAATTTTGCCCAAACTGAAAAAAGCCCATTAAAACGAAGATTTAGGATTTCCCCTAACTGAAAATTGCCTCCAAAACATAAAATTTGCCCCTGAAATATAGATTTCAGATTTTTCCCACACAATTATCCTGAAATGGTAAAGTAGTTTTTTTTAATGACTGAGTATAACACATTTTTCAGGCCCCCCTCCCCTAGAAAAGTTTAGGAGGGGGGGGGGGGGAATTTTGCGCTGCGCACAAATTCTTTACACTTTGCCCCCCCTTGCTGAATGTCTAGTTGCACACCTGGACTCTAAACGGCTGAACCGGTCGGGCCCAAATTTTCAAAATTTCAAAATTTGCCTCCATCATTTTCTATTTTTAAAAATTTTGAAAATCCGCAATAAACTTGCCTGTGGTGTTCTGGAATGTCCTGGGGTCATTCCACTACAAGCTGCATCAGGGGCCCCCATATTGTATCCGTTTATACTCAAAAACACTCCTAAATAAAGGCAGATCAGGAAAATAAAATGCAAAAAATGTGAAAAAATATTTTAAAAAGACTCCTAAAAATTAATTATGTTATATTATAAGCCCCATTTGTACCCTAAGTGTCCTTAGAGAAAGCGAATGGCCCAACCAGTCAGCAAAAATTAGAATTTAAAAATAATTGTCATTTTTAAGAGATGGAATTGAGCTATGTGCTATATCGTGTAACTCAATAACTCGACCTTCCTTTATCTGAAAAGGGGTTTCTATCCCTAGGCTTTGATTTTACTTTTCAGATTTCCTCTAACTTGNTTTTTAAGAGATGGAATTGAGCTATGTGCTATATCGTGTAACTCAATAACTCGACCTTCCTTTATCTGAAAAGGGGTTTCTATCTATAGGCTTTAATTTTACTTTTCAGACTTCCTCTAACTGGTGCTCTCGTAAAGTGACTGTAGACGAAATTTTACTTGGCCTTTAGATAATTAAGTGACATGTGCGATTGACAACGGTACCCTAAAAAGCTTTGTATAATCTCTCAGACAAAGTTTTACATGGTACCATTGTGAATCGGGCGTGTCCAACTTTGAAAGTGTTTACCTAAACCTTATTATCATAAACAAACATGGAATCAAACACCATTCGCTAGGAATTCTTTCATTTACATCAGTGCTACTGTATGAAAACCATAAATTATGGGGCGTAGAAAAAATATAAAATATTTTAACACCCAAAAATCTTGTAACGGTCTTTCACACTCCTGCACTAGACAGAAAGTCAAATTTAAGCGACTTTACTGGTACGAGTTTGTGACCTCGTAGCTCCAATTGTTTGGATTTTTTCTACCAAAATAAAGTACTCCAAATTATGGATGATCATTGATCATTGAAGAAATTCAAAACATTTCTGTTCTCATTAGTTCTATAAAGAAGAGCAAGTTCGGAGTTATGATGGAAAACATTTTAGTTTTCAATGTAACATAAAATTGACATGAATTTGATTTGTTTTTGGTTTTCACTTTACTATTTATTACACTGGCTACTAAATCCAAAGTAGTCTTGAACTTTAAACATTTGCACAATAAAAAGTTAGTATAGCAATAATATACATAAGCAGACAGGATACATCCCGGTAGACCACCGTATAATATTTCTCAACATTTCTTATTATACATTACGCAAACAAGACAGGGGTGAATATTTTGCAATTAGTTTTTGTATAAAGTTTTTCACTCAAAAGAAAAAAGTTCTATTCGAAGAATGTTAAATTGTTATCAATCCCCTAACCTTTTACCTTTTGCCTTCCTTTCCTTTCTCCATTTTTTTCCTTTCTCGATTTCCTTTCCTTTCTTGATTTTCTTTCCATTCTCGATTTTCTTTCCCTTCTCCATTTTCTTTCTCTTCTCCATTTGATTTTCTTTCTCCATTTTCTTTCCCTTCTCCATTTTCTTTCCCTTCTCCATTTTCTTTCCCTTCTCCATTTTCTTTCTCTTCTCCATTTTCTTTCCCTTCTCTATTTTCTTTCCTTTCTCCATTTTCTTTCCTTTCTCAATTAATTCCCTTTCTCCATTTTCTTTCCTTTCTCGATTTTCTTTCATTTCTTTTTTTCTTTCCTTTCTCGATTTCCTATCCTTCTTTCTTCCTTTACATCCTCTTTTTCCTTTTTTCTTGTTGCTTCTTTCTTTTCAATATTTTCCTTTTTTATTCTTTTTTTATTTCCCGTCTTTTCCCCTTCATTAGCTTTCCCTACTTGTTAAAGAAAAAACTTACCTCCGATTAAAAGCCCCAGCAGCGAAAACATCATTTCCCGCATTTTTAAAACCTTTTGAATGTCGTCTTTAGTCAGTCTCTTTTAACCATTCGTTAAATAGTTATGTTGGTCTGAAAATAAAATTAATGCTTGAATGTTTTCTACTGAAGTGAAACTATAACTGTCAAATCAATTCATGTTCAAATCAAATTGCAAATCTGAATATGAAAAATATGCATTTGCAAAATTGGAGAAATTTTCAGTAAATTGAATTTTCAAAAAATTGAATTCAATTAAAAGAGGATTAACAAATAATTTTATGTCGAAAATAAAACTTCTGTTTTTTTTTGTTTGAAATAAAAATCTAAAAGTTTTTCAACGATTAGAATGATAATTTGACAAACATATTTATAGTTATTTAGTAAAGTGTAATCATGAAGTTTAAGGCTTTCCAAAGAGCAATAATCGAAATCCAGTGACCGGAAGTGGGTCTAAAAATAGATTTAGTCGAGTAAAGGTGAAGGAAGGCATTCAGGCAGTATGCCTGAGAATTCATGCAGTTGGTTTAAAAGCCCCGCTTCAAGCATATAGTGAGGAACATGTGATAGTTAGAAAAATAAAAAAATTTNCCCCCCCAGCTGGAATAAGGTAATGCCACTTTCACTTTATCAAGATTTTTTTGTGGTGATTCATACTGCAGTACTGAAATCATACAATATTTACATTTTCGTGAGGAATTCTTATAATAGGGACTTAAAAAACTCGTAATACATGGATAGTTGAAGATGATAATTCTGTTGAATTGTGAACATCAAGATTTCAACCATGTGATCAAATTAGATGATGACTTCCGCATTTCTACAGTAGGAAATGATAAGAATGATCAAAATTAAACACTAATAAGAATAAGATTAAAAATCTGAAAAGAACCCCGAAATGGAATCCCCAGGTTGCCATCGGAAGATAAGTCCACTATCCTCTTTCAATTTCACTCAGTCTCTATACCAACAGACTGCACCCTACACAGTCTATTGGGCCAAGAAGGCATTACACCTAGAAAAACAACTAACCTTCCACCTTCTTAATCAGATGAAGGTTTCGAGGGTACCGTTGTGAATCGGGCATTGTCATCTTTGCACGAAGGGTCACTTAAAATAAAGCTTTAATTCTAAATTTTTTTATGAAGGTAGATACATTTTTCAACATAAAATTTGTCGTTNAGAAAGATTATGAAAGAAATGAAGAGAAGGATTAGGAGAGAATTGAACTTAAAAGAAAGATTAGGGGATAACTGAAGAGAAAGATTAGGAGAGTACTAAAGGGAATTAGTTGCCACAAAATTGACAATTCATGGTTCGAGAGCTTAAACAACAATATTTGTTTTAAATCAAGTATGAGAAAATTTGTACAAAATGTTTTAAGTATTTAAACAATTTTTAATCCTAATATGACCTGCACCTCCAGTTTAACTTCCAATTGTTTTGGTTGTGTTTTTTAGTTCATTTTAAAACTATTTAATAGACTCTCCTATTTAAAACAACTGTTAATGGTTTATAAGGTTCTGGATTACCTAAATGTAAAAAATGACCACAATGTGTATGTAAGAATGACGAAATCCTTCAATGTCTTTATTAGCATAATGCGTCTGCTATACTCTCTCGCAACCCCAGGCATAACTCAAGTATTCTCAGATATGTATCAATCCAGATACAACTCCTCAAACTCTGTCTTCTCTAGCTACCTTAAACGGTATATACGTTCTGTAAATAACAAGAGTCTGTGTTAAACTGTCTATATTCAGGTATAAAAGGTACAGGTAAATAAAATGACCGCAACTGAGGTCAATGAACTAAAGAAACTTATATTTACAGGTTACAAAGATTTAATAAGATTCGTTAAATTTACATGTATCCGTGGATTATCAAAGCATTGATTCGTATCTTTCACGTCAGGGGGATTTAATTAGTTTCTTTTGGATACTCTGTGATATTATTTATCAAAACAATGAAAAAAATCTTTCGGATTTAATTTTGTGCTCTAGCATGGATAGTAGATAGACATAATCGCGGAAATATATAATAAAACTATCAAATAATAGCCTTCCTATGTGTAAACTTGTAATTCGAAAAAAAGCCACAAAAAAGTCTTAATTGTATTGATAAAAACGACGACCACTATTGAAAAACTAAAAAAAATTTGTATCAAGCACGTATCCATCAAATTTAAAACTGGCCAAAGACTGTTGATCAGCCGTACTTGTGAAAGGATCCAGTACAGATTTGAAAGCAACCAACCCGGTCTAATTGTGTACCAAAAAAATTTAAAACTTTCAGGTTTCTGTTTGAAATAGTTTTAGAAGTTTATTTCTCCAGAAACTGACCAGGACTCAGGAGAGAAACTAACTTTAGAAAGAATTTACTAAAAATTGTTTTTAAATCTAGATCAGAGCTAAATAGAAATATAGATAGATATTCATATAGAAAGGATAGAAGATAGACACAGATAGATAGAAAGACAGATACATGGATAGACAGAAAGACAGATACAGATAGATAAAAAGATTAATACTGATAGATGGGTGCAAAGGCAAGCCAATTTCAGCATTGATTAAACTAATCAAAAACTTTTTAATGATAAATAACTGGACTTCATTACGGTATCTGTGTACTGCATAGATATTTAGTATAGACTGAGGATATATGTTAAATTAGACTGAAAATCATATAATTTCCTACAATTTGTTCGAAAAATTAAACTTACTGACAGCAATTCAAAATTACAAAATTAGAAATAACGCACAGAATGTTAACATTCAAACCAAAATTAATATCAGAGATTTCAACTCACATTTTTCTTGAAACTACATTTTAAAAACTGAAACCCCTTCCCCGGCATCCTCTCATCCACACACTCATTATCATTGACCCGAGATACCAACAAACCCTGAGCACACAACTCAGCTGGGAGAGCTAGAGAAATTTACCCTCCAGCTGGAATTCATTTTCGCGCTTTCGAGTTTAAATTCTTGAGTTGAGCGCGAAGTGTAAAATTTGCGTGCATATGATTGTAAACGCAAGAGTCTTTTCACATAAAACCGGTTTGAATGGTTTTTGAAATTGTGCTAAAATGTGGTTACGGTTTGGATAGGTGGATCTTATTGCTTGCGTCATACTTTATAATTTAATCACCCCCTCCCCCCCCGAAGGGAGGTGGGGGAGAGGGGGAGGGGATCATGCAATAAAAGCATTTGGTAAGGAAACATATCATCATAACTTTTATTTTTCTTAAACGTTTTTTGAAAGAATAAACTTATTATGATTAATACTTTCTTCTTCGGTTTGCATGAATAAATTCAGGCCACTCCCTTCAAATTGTTGGGTCAGATATATATATATACATATATATATATATTT
>NW_019396088.1:73952-239701 GCF_000591075.1 Eurytemora carolleeae | reverse complement strand
GGGGGGGGGGTGTAGTTCAATACATTTCACTGAAAGTGATAAATTCTGCATGAAATACCATGAGAAGATTTCTTGAATATTTAACAAGCAAATCATGAATTGAATTGCAGATGGTACATAGGCATTATAAGCTAATATAAATGATTATTCGTCATGGCAATAGCATTTTACGACTAATTTACGTATTGAATATGTTCAACATACATTTTTTCGGCATGTGAAATTAGTATATAGTATATATGTAATCTGACTAAACCTTTATTCTAAAAGGTAGAAATGTAGCTCGTCCCCTAGTTCAAGCTAAAGGCTTGGCTGCTTGTAAACATTCTAAAGAATTATCTTTAAAAGGGCGCGGTTGGATGTCCACAAAGAAACATTATAATAATTTTTAAATGGGACCATTAACTTTAAATTATAATCTAGCTATTGCTTTTAGTTACTTTATGTACAGCAAATAAACCTAATATTTGTGTGTACTGCAGATAAACCTAATATTTGTGTGTACTGCAAATAAACCTATATTTGTGTGTGTACTGCGGATAAATCTAATATTTGTGTGTACTGCAGAAAAACCTAATATTTGTGTGTACTGCAGATAAACCTAATATTTGTGTGTACTGCGGATAAACCTATATTTGTGTGTACCGCTGAAAAACCTAATATTTGTGTGTACTGCAGATAAACCTAAAATTTGTGTGTACTGCGGATAAACCTATATTTGTGTGTACTGGTGAAAAACCTAATATTTGTGTGTACTGCAGATAAACCTATTATTTGTGTGTACATCAGATAAACCTATATTTGTGTGTACTGTTTATAAACCTAATATTTTTGTGTACTGCAGATAAACCTAGTATTTGTGTGTACTGCAGATAAACCTAATATTTGTGTGTACTGCAGATAAATCTAATTTTTGTGTGTACTGCAAATAAACCTAATATTTGTGTGTACTGCAGATGAACCTACTATTTTTATGCACTGCAGAGAAACCTAATATTTGTGTGTACTTCAGATAAACCTAATATTTGTGTGTACTGCAGATAAACCTAATATTTGTGTGTACTGCAGATTAATCTAATTTTTGTGTGTACTGCAAATAAACCTAATATTTGTGTGTACTGCAGATAAACCTATATTTGTGTGTACTGCTTATAAAACTAATATTTGTGTGTACTGCAGAAAAATCTAATATTTGTGTGTACTGCAGATAAACCTAATATTTGTGTGTACTGCTGATAAACATAATATTTGTGTGTACTGCTGATAAACCTAATATTTGTGTGTACTGCAGATAAACCTAATATTTGTGTGTACTGCAGATAAACCTAATATTTGTGTGTACTGCAGATAAACCTAATATTTGTGTGTACTGCAGATAAACCTAATATTTGTGTGTACTGCTGATAAACATAATATTTGTGTGTACTGCAGATCAAACCTATACTTGTGTATACTGCAGATAAACCTAATATTTGTATGTACTGCAGATAAACCTAATATTTGTGTGTACTGCAGATAAATCTAATATTTGTGTGTACTGCTGATAAACCTAATATTTGTGTGTACTGCATATAAACCTAATATTTGTGTGTACTGCAGATAAACCTAATATTTGTGTGTACTGCAGAGAAACCTCCTAGATTGGACAGAAATAAAAATAATATTTGACCCTCCGTGCAATGATGGCAACTCCCGATTCACAAAGTTACCCTTGAAACCTTTATAGGATAAATGAAGTGGAAGAAATTGTCGTTTTTCTAGGTTTAAATCTGATAATTTCTACATGTTTTCTTGCAGTAGCAATGTTCAAGTCAATTTTGATTAGAACTGTAAGAAATCTAGATGCTATAACTTCAATGATAACTCTACTCAAAGTCTAACTAGAACATATCTAACTCTATCTTTTGCCAAAACTCAAGGCTCTCTATTCTCAGCCAATACTCAAGGCTCTGTTTACGTCCGTATTAATCAACGAATTCTATTGAACTACCTTATTTATAAACAGGTAAAAATGAAACTGACCGGGCTAGCCCGGCTGGGTCAACATACAAATAATTAAGATAACGATATTACTAGCATGAATAACAAAGATAGAATTGCACATCATTACAGAATATACTTCAGAACCCACATTTCAAAATAATCAGTTTATAAAGTTGTAAACATTGATATATATAATTAATATTATATCAGACACATTCTTTAAGGGTACCGTTGTGAATCGGACATTGCTATCTTTTGCATTGACGATCATTTCAAATTAAAGCTGGCAGTCTATGTTTAAATCTCAATGTGTATTGTGTATTATACTGTGTTAAAAGCTTGTAAAAATACGGTAAAACATTACCAGTGCAAATTATACAAAGAATTAACATTTTTTTAGAAAAAATTAGATTTTATAATATATGAGAAATATCCACACTTTCTAGAACAAAACTTAATTGAAAGTGACCCTGATTTTTAATATGTCTCAAAGTAGTAATATGGAGACTTTAACGAGTTTTACAGAAATTTCGCAAATTACTTATGTTTTAAACCATATGAGGTCTAATGACTAAATTCTGATTCCAATTAGAAAGTATCACGATCATCATTCACTAAGATTACATCATTAGTTGTTTTAGAAAACACACAAACCACTCTCACTTCCTTGCTCGGTTATGTATAGAAGACTGTGTAGCGCTTCCCCACCCCCGTCCCCCCTCCATCAACTGGTTTTTAAAGGGCTCTAGAACCTCTTAATTGAATTTAAAATTTTAAACATAACTCTTCCGCAATCATTCTTGAACTAGTTCAATTTCGCTTATTCTAGATGGTTCAAAGCCCGTGACAAAACATGATTTGTAATATTTAAATTAAGGTGTTCCAGAGCCCACACCTAGGTAATAGCACTATGAAGGACTTGTTGTTAGTTTTAGTTTTTAGGAAGTAATTGGCAAAATTCTCATCAATATTTGCTTGAGGACGTGAGAACTTCAAATCACAGTGCAATGAAAATTGCAAACTATAGCGTAAGGTGCATCTTTATATTCTCTATTCTCTGTACTTTTATTCTGAAGAGAATAATAGATAAAAAAGTGAATAATATTGATGTATGGCGGAATATTTTGGTAATGATATTATATATATAGAATATTGGTAAATATATTCATAAAACCTTTACTCAGCATCAGGAATATAATAATAAAGATGAATAAATTTAATATATCTTTACATCAATCTCCATCTATATATATACTTTGCTTGTCTGTCTGTCTGTCTGTCTGTCTATTTTTATCCAATAAACTTCAAAACGTCAAAACCGATGGGGCAAACTTTTTTTTATATACTGTACAAAGAGAAGATGCTCACAGATAAAGCCACAATTAAAAGTTGAAATAAAGGATGGGCGCGAAGGTCCCTAAAAGCCTAGTCTGTATATATACTTTGCTTGTTTATATATAATTTCGTTGTCTGTTTTGGTGTTGGTTTGTTTGTATCCAATAAAAGTCAAAACGACTGAACCTATCGGGCCCAAATTTTTTACGGGACCTCGTGTGACCCTGCAGGGAAGATTTATGGATGATTGAAGTTCAAAAATTTGCTTCTAACAAAATTTGATTTTTGAATATTTTGAAAATCCCCGAAATATTTTGTATAAATTCCGCAAATTTTTGTTTTTATTTTACAATAAATTCAAATAGAAAATGTTTACAAATAAAATAGAAGATGGGCGCGAAGCGCCCTTAAAGACTATAGTTTATATGTATTTTGTGTGGGAACTCACTTGAACCCAGGAAAGGTTGTGGACAACCAAAATTGAAAAAGGGACCTCGTAAAATATGTCGAATTATTTTTTTTGAAAATGTGCCATTTTTAACAGAAAATCCGCCAAAAACGACGAACAAAGAAAAACGGCAGCCTGAAGGGCAACGGTAAAGCGGTAAAGCCGTAAATAGAAAAAGGGCGCAAAGCGACCTGTAAGCCTTGTCTGAATTCTGCCTCTAAAAATTAGATTTTAAACAGATAAAACAGCATCAAAAAGCTATAGTCTTAAACATTTTGAATAAAATGTTAAAAGGTTAAACAATATGTTTTTTTCCTTACCGTGGATTTAAAAAATCTGATGCGTCATGGTTCTAAATAAGTAGGGCCGGGCCCTGCTAAAACAAATGAGTTTTTAGTTAAATAATAAAATAAAATTGTTCTTGTAATTCAAGTGAACTTCTTTTTAAAGAGAAGATACCCGATTCACAATGGTACTATTTCAATCTTCTGATAAATAATGTGATTGTAAAAGATATCGTGTCGTTTTTCTGATTAGAAACATTTCTAATTGTTTCTGTTTGTTTTTGTATTTCAACCTAAACTATTGGATCCAAGCATAATAAGGAAAACAGGAAAATAGACTAAAAATAATGAATTAAAATAAGACATCCAGAATTATATAGAATTTCTTTAAAATATTGAAAAGAAAAAATAAATTTACTTTTATTTGCAAACGAGAATTGTGTTACATTAAAAGTTTTATAGCTTTAAAAATTTTAAATTTATGATTGAGAAAATTATATGACTTTTAAGGTTTCAGTTTTTTTGTCAATCAACACAACGTGAGGGAAACAAGAAATATATATTTTTCTCATTCAAAATTGTACATATCTAAATTGGCATTTAGCACAATTTAAATTTTCATTAAACATTCACACTGTCTCCCCTTTTCTCTTTACGTATGGTCGCTATTTTCAAATCCGGAACCAAAACTATAAGTTATATAAATTATCAAGGACTAAAGGGTACATGTTCAAATTACGCTAATGACACTCCTTAAATTTAACAGAACCGTGAAACAAGGTTAACAATCTCTTTAAACTGTAAAAATACGCGTGTTAAACAATCGATTTATTTTGATTATCATATACTTGGATATATCAGGAATAATGCAGGACCAGGATGATAACTTATGAAAACATGGTTATGTCCGCCAACATTTAAGATATTGAAGATTTCCAGGTTTAAAAATAAAAGAAAAACATTCCAATGTGCATTGTAAAATGTAGTTGTGCAGGTGTTACATTTCTGTGAGTTCAACTGAAAATGCGATAAATATATGATCCAAACCGGTAGAAGCAAGGTTGTAATGCAAGGAAAGTTATTTCAGAGGTGTACGCATCTATTGTACTGAAATGAACTGTCACTGGGCGGTAATGTAAACACCAGACGGATGTCGAAGCCTGACATGGGATCCACCTTTCACATAAAAAATCAATGAAATATTCTGGTCATAGGAAACTATAATGTGAATTATCAAAATTATCAAAATTAAATGCTTTTAACCTCCTCGGATACTAAACGAACACTGATGCATCTATTCTTGTTTACAAATTCCGCCCAGAGAGAACTGGTTTCAATATGTACGCAGAGTATACGCAACTGCAATTAACTTTCCTTGCATTACAACCTTGAGTAGAAGTATTTACCAGTCTAGTATAACCGTACTTTATATTATTTACCCGTACCGGCTGGTCTATAGACTACACAGTTGATGGTCAACCCGGCACATGCTGTCTGGCTAATTGATTATACCATACAAAAGTTACATTTATTTAGCAAAAAGTTTAAAATTTGTTAAAACTTGTATTTTTCACAACATTATAAAATGTTTTGCAGGGTTCATGTTTATTTTGATAAATATCGAAATAAGGTAAATAAAAAAAATTATGCTATCCTTTTAGTTTTATAAAAGATCTGTTGCTAAATATTGATCTTTATTTTTTTATATTCATCTTTGAAAAAACATTGTTAGTTTTGTGTAAAACATGTTTATCTACAATTCGTTAAGTTTGTCCGTACTTCAATGTTTAATTTCATAAAGAAAATTTCACCCTCCAGAAAATAATTTTATATCATCAAAGAGAAAATGTCTGTGATGCTTTCTTGAAATTATTTTCTATCAACTTAAATCAATAAGGATTTATTTTCCTCGACATTTAAAAATAGTTTTTCATCTAAAAATATTTAAAAGAATTTTGTTTAGTCGAATGTTTAAACACGATTAGTGAAATTGACTAGTGATTGGGATTTTTAAACATTCAAGGTTTCCAGAAGGCACCTGCACACATTCTGGAAAAAATTAACTTTTTTATTCTATAATGAAATAATTCTACAAAAAAGGTATATATATATATTTTTGACAAAATGAAAATTTAAGCTTTACTTTGCCTTTTAAACTTTTAAACTTTTGAATGCTTTTTACTTTTTTATCATATTCATACTGTTTGTAGGGAAAATAGCTCCACTTTTGATGAGGAGAGAAAGTATAACGTATTATTGTTCATTTAATTTAGAAAGTTAAACATAATGACATTTTTAAAAAAAAATTTTTAATCAAGATAAATTTTGATCTTTTCAGTTTGCCTGCAAATAGATATTTTAACACCAGTGAAAAAAAACTTTAAGCTTTCGTTGACATTGCAAAGCAATTGAGAACTCGCCACAATAATTTTTTTATTTATATTTTCGCAACCTGATGCAACCATTAATATATCAAACTTTGTTTAGCTGATCTGACAGAATTCATAATCTAAACTATGAAAATACCTTTTACACGGTTACAAAAGTTACAATGGTTCATGTTACATTAGGTTACATAGATATCTTGGTTGAACAAATTTAATACATAAGTTCTGAGCAGAATTTGAATTAAAGACGACTTATTCCAACTGAGATAAGTATCCAGCGGGGCATAAGAAAACTCTTTGTGCAAGGAATCTTGTAATTTATGATATAACTTTTAATAAAATTATGATTGCAAAGAGATTGTAAAGTTAAAGATTGCAAATTGAATACAAGTTTGCACTGTTATCTTAAACCCTCCAAGGTTGCAAACTCGTGTCAAAGGAGTCAAAGTGGCAGAATATCTGCCAAGATTAATCTAATCTTAAAAGGATATATTTGTTTATTTGAACCTGCATTTTGTCCCGTATTTTTAGTAAGCGGTGGAGAATGACTTCTGTATTGGAGTACTTCTCTTTTTCGATGGTTTGCGTTCAATCTTTTTTGGTCGTCTTCCAGTGGTTGTAATTCGTCGGGCTCGTCGCATTGTGTCGTACATTTCCCCAGTACACAGTTCGTCTTCAGTATCATAGTTCTCAGCTCTATAACATAATACCAACACAGATGATAATATTTGTAAAACTTTATCAAAAACGAAACATATTTTTGATTATAATATTTTGAGGAAAAACATTAAAGAAAAACATAAAGGAGCTGTAAGCAAAATTTCACGTTAATCTCCTTGCAAATGCCCGATTAACTATAATGCTAAAGGGACTGTAAGCAAAATTTCAAGTTAATCTCTTTGCAAATATGACAATGCCCGATTAACAACAGTACCCTTGAAACCTTAATCTGATCAAAAATGATAACGTCGTTTTTCTGACTCTAAAATTCTGATAATTTCTGTATTGCTTCTTAAGAAATGCGCAAATTACTTGTGCAGAGAAACTTCAAATGAAAATAAACAGTTTAAAGAAATAAAAACATGGATATCTAGTTCATACGTGATCAGAAAAACCTTTCTAAATCAAGTATTAACATTTTTGCATGGAATTAAACTCCCTGTAAAGCTAGGAACTGTTAAATAAAGATAAAAGGGGAGTATAGGCTGAAACCTAAGTACCTTAGGAGTTGATTAAGACCTATAAGAGTTCTATCTGATGTTTTACGTTTTAAACAGATCATATTCAGAAAATACGCAACCAATCTGAAAACTACGATAGCCCAGAGGAGTCTAAATAATTAAGATTTGCTCCTAGCCCTCCGATTATAATTTTATCTTTTCAATTTTTCATTTTAAAGATATAATTGATAGGTCTGTATCCCATGACCAAAATTTCCATCTATGGCTCCTCTGGGTTATTTTCAGATTGGTTGCATATTTGCTGAATATGATCTGTTTAAAACTTAGATTCTTATACCAAATCTCAAATGTATAAGTTTTGGTAAAATTTTGACACATTATATATCAATTTCTTGAGACAGGAACATCAGATAAAACTCTTATAGGTTTCGATAAACTTCTGAAATTCTTAGGTTTCAGCCTTTAACCTGCTTTCATTTTTCCTCAACAGTTCCTTTAAGCTCGTTTAGTTCAGAAAAATAATCTATACCTATCCCAGGAGTTTGAATAGTACCCGGAGCTGGATCCGGAAAACTGTTCCATTGATGGTTCCCTGATAAACTCCTTGGTGTAATTCCTACAGAACAGGAAGCTACAGATAAAAAGATTCATAATATTTTGACGAAAAAAATGAAGCAATTTTTTTCTATTTTCATTCATCAGCAAAATTTAAAATTTTGAAGTTCAAAAATGTAAATTATTTTTAAGACAGCACTTTGGTCTTTGAGGTTTAAAATGTTGAGAATCTGAAAAGGCAAAGAATTTGCGATATTGGGAAGGAATTTAATATCAGGTTCATTTCAAGGCGTAGACAGAATTTCAATTAAATACAATTTAAAAGTAATCTCAAGCCCAGATAAAGCATAGAACTGATCTACATAGTTGGAACCATGACGCTAATTTTACCTGGAACTTCTGTGTAGTTCGTCATCCGTTAAACTTTTCTCCTGTTCAAGGTTGTAAAAACATACATCCAAGTTTCCGTCCCTAAGTCGTCTTTGCTCCGGTTGATTGCGTTTATACCGAGGCGGAGAAAAGATGAAACTTCTTTTTTCCAGCTTTAGTTTTCGGGAAGGAGCTGGGGAGTGTGCATGTGCTATATCAAACTCCGGTTGTAAAACAGGTTCTTCCTTTAACACATGCTGCTTTTGTAAAAGTCTGTAACATTTCTGTCCTTCCATATCTTCATTTACATTTTTCGTATCGGGAATAAATTGACTTTCTGATTTTTTCTTCACTTTTTCACAGAAAATAAACTGGTAAGAGATGCCCCCGGCCAGGGCCCCAAGACTAGTTCCTAGCCAGACAACCCAGTGGTTCTGAAACTGGTTTGAGAGAAACACGGGTCCGAAGGCTCTTAAAGGATTGATCCAAAACTGTGCTGAAGACAGCAGGGCAGTGTGGACGGCGCCAATGATTATGGCCGCCTCTAGATCTGGCTGTTTTATAGAATGGAAATAAACAATTGCCATGATAAATGTAAGGATAAACTCTGGTCCTAAATCAGATATTGAGGTTGGTGTCAGTTTTGTCTTTGCTCCAAGAAGTCCAATTACAGTTCCACATCCAGATATTGCTCCCCCACATTGCGCAACAACAAACAGAAGAGCTTTGACCGGAGAGACCTGCTTTAAACACATCCTTGTCATGGTGATAGCTGGGTTCAGGTGGGATCCAGATACAGGTAGGAACACATGGGTCAGGAATACCATACTTAGTCCAACCGTCAATGCCTAAAGGACAAAAAATTTACTCCTTAAAATAGGAGACATCCTTAACAATTACATATTGCAAACAATTACACAACATTAACAATTCCAAATTATTGCTAACAATTAACCATTGTGAATGACCTAAACTTTAGAGAAAAGGTACAATTGACAATTGATGATAAAAATGAATTGAAATTTTTTCGAATTGAACTATTTAGAAAGTAACAAATGCTAAACGAACTATCCAGCTTGTAATTTCCTCATTTACGAACGCTTTAAAAATTAAGAAAATGCTCAATTTTAAATTAAATATTTAAATTTTGTTCTTGGCACCTTAAAATGATCAATTTTTGTATTTGATTGAAGTTTGAATGATATAATGGTTTGTATTGATGAACCATCTAATATCTGGTGACAACGTTTACATTTCCAAGTTTGACATTATGTAAATTAAAGAAAACTTCAGATCTTTAGACTCTAGGTTTCAAATTACCAAGTTTCCTGCAGTTTCTAAATAAGTTTATCATGTAACTGAGACAAAACCTACTCTTTTCAACACTAAATTACAATGTAAATATGTTCATGCATTGTAATATACCACGAGTAGCCGTAGCACATTTGACACTCCTGGTCAACCTTTCCGGTCCCAGTTTGTACTGTACCGCACAGACATTAGGTTAATAAAGCAGACAATCAACAAGACTAGTCAATGCAACATGGTTGACGCGGTCAGACTTAAGCTTCATATAGATTTAATTTACTTTTACTAAAGGGGCAGAGGTGCGTGATACATGCTCACTTTGACCCTAAAACTTTTCTCACCCCCATTAACATGGTTTGGGTACAGATGGGCGCCTTCGGTTTTTTTTCATGTAGTTCGTTCATCGTTTGTGAACACCAATTCTGTTCATTATTTTTTTGTGGTCAGTAAAAACAATAGTTTTTTAGTCAAGTTCGTTTGTACGATTTTAAAAGGTCAGTTTTTAATTTGTTTATAAAAAGCGATTGTTTTTTCTTAAATGTTCCAAGTTATTTGTCCATCATTCGTTTTTTCTCTGAGCAACACCATCGTTTACGATTTTTTTTATCAGAGAACGATGCACATCTCTAGGTTTGGATTTATGTCCAATATCCTAAAAGTTTAAAAGTAACATGTTTATGTTGCAAAGTACATCCCATAAATCCCTTGTGGAGAAAAGAAACTGTTAGGAAGATGTTTCATGTATGCAGTTAATCTAGGATGTTTTATTCCACGGATAGTAATAGTATTTACATTGCAATCAGAGCCTGAAACTTTAAACAGATATCTTAATGAACCGTAGTGTCAGAAACCCGGTTTCATGAACGGAGTAGATACTTATAATATTTTTGTTAATAAATATTATTTCATGTGGGTTCCGTACATCCTAATTTTGTTTTCTGATTCCTTAATAAAAATCTACGCAAATGCATAGACATAAATAGGACTGGTTTTGTTCAAATTTTTAAAAATCGTTCTTTCCGTTTCGTTCTGTTCGTTCCTGTAAAAGAACGATTGTTCCCCAGGAACGACACCCATTTTTCAAAAGAGACTTTTTTTACTTTTTTAGGATTGCAATGTTTAAATCAATATTTTTTTTCTATCCTTGCTTTTCAGAATCCTTGGTAAGGAACTTAAAACCATGTTTTATGATTCCGGAAATATATTACATCCAAGCTTCTTGTATATTTCCTGTATGTTATGAATAAGGAAAACCTGGAGTTCACAGGGATTCTTCAAATTTTTTAGAAAAAAACTAAATGACTAAAGTATTCAAATTGTTGTTTTTTTTTGAGAGTACCTTTATAAAGTTAAAAACCCTTTATAATAAATTAAACTTTTAAATTTAGGAGTGTAAGCGAAGCATGTATAAAATGTCCAAAATGAACTGTAGTATAAACAAACAAACCTGTTATTCAGCATTTTTTGTAAATGTGGATTTTTACACCTTTTGTCTGATAACAAAGGATCCAAAGTTTAGTAAAAGAAATCTCTAGATTCATAGAAAACAAACCTAGTGCCACAGAGAAGAAAATTAATAGAGTTTATCCACTACAAACCTTGTGCCACAGAGAAGAAAATAAATAGAGTTTATCTACTCAAACCTAGTGCCACAGAGTAGAAAATTAATAGAGGTTTTTCACTACAAACCTAGTGCCACTGAGAAGAAAATAAATAGAGTTTATCCACAACAAACCTAGTGCCACAGANAAAAATTTTTGCGAATCTTTAACAAATCGCGGATTTTCAAGAATTTAATTTTTTTTACAAAATTAAAAACCTTTAAAACACATTTTTTAAAATTTTTATCATTCATAAACCTTCCCTGTGGTCACGTGATGTCCCACAAAAAATTTGGGCCTGATCGGTTCAGCCGTTTTGACGTTTATTGGATACAAACAAACAGACACCCAAACAGACAAACAGACAGACAAGCCAAATTTATATATAGATTATGCAAGGACAATAAAAATAAATAAAATTCTGATTTGAATATATATAATAAAAATTTTAAAGTTTATTTCAAATTACAAAGCTGTTCTTTAACTATGTTGTATTATCTATCCTCTACTTATACCTCTACTCTGTGCCTAATGCATTATTTCAATTCTATAAACCTTTCCTAGCGCCCACCACAAATCTTTTCCAGACAATAGTTCCTGGACGGATATTTATTCTCTCACATTTATCTTTCCACGGTGGAGGTTAATTTTATCTCCTGTCTCAATAGTTTGTAACATCAAGCTATAAATATATTTGGCTTGTCTCATTTTTTTCTGCCTCGCAAAAAAGCAATATTTACGATTTGTGTCAATCCACCAATTTAAACAAAAACAATCCGGGGAAAACAGAATTACTGTAAAATGGCCGTGAGGCGTTATAAAGCTTAGTTCGATACTTATTAGTTTTAAATGTAATTTTAAGTTTTCTTTTAAGAAACAATGGAATATAACTAATGCATAAAAATGATAGTATTGTAAACTTTCTAACCGATTATAAACATAATAAATGTTATTTATGCCAGCGACGAAAAACTTTATAAATCTTATTTTCGTTTTTATTAATGTCGTCATTAATTGTAGATTACGTATTTCTTGTTTCCTACAAAGATTTATCTTTATGTCGGGAAAAACCATTAAAAAGGTTCTTTTTCACCAAGAAAAGATTCAGTCTGTCATTAAAGGATCAAGTACTACGTAAAACCCAAAACCTTTCAGAACGATAGAAATAGTTTTGAAGAACACATATCTTCATTTTTCTTATAGTGAAACCCATAAAACTGTGGAAGAGGAAGACGACACGAAATACTGAAATTGTGCAGAGTAAATGTACACTTTAGAAGTAGATTTTAAAGCTTTAAAACAACACATAAGATTGCATTAATATTATCTTATTATTCTGCAGTATTATGGGTTAAATTTTATTACAGGAATATTTATATTTGAAAAGAAAATACTGAATGAGTGTAAATGATGTATTGCTGTTTTATCCTGTCATGTACATTGTACATATTATACAGGGGGACCCACAAATAAAGACACTGTAATGACGACCTTAAACTCTTTAATCGGAAGTTTAAATATGGCTTTCTTTTAAAGATATGTTTTTGTACTTTTGTCAGTAAAAGAAAAGAGTGTACATATAAAGCTGGAACCGGCCATGAATGTAAGAAAAAAGAGTGAATTAATTCTGAATAGCTGTCTCTGTGGTCTGTGGTCTCCTTCAGAGGCGTACTCAAGGGTGCATGGGGGCTCAGCCCACCCCCCTCCATGGTCAGTAAAATCTATGGTTTTAATCGGGTTTTTAGGCCCCAACGGTTGCTGAGCTGAGAAATAATTTGTCCTTTCATGAGTAAAGAAGTACAAAATTCCTTTGAATGATTTAAAAATAAATTCTTTATATTCAAAAGTTCCAAGATCAGAACTCAATGCTTTATAAAGAGTTGAATCATCTATTCTGAGAGTTCAAAGAGGTTTTCAATAAAACTGTTTTCAAAGGATAAACTTAAGCGGTATTTTCACTCAAGAAAATAAATGATCTTTTGCAAATATTTAATTATCTTTATTTATGGTAAAGCTCTTCGCTCAGTATATATTTATATACATACCTTGCTTGTCTGTTTATTTGTCTGTTTATATCCAATAAACGTAAAAACGGCTGAACCGATCCGGCCCAAATTTTTTGTGGTACCTAAAATTGCCCCAGGAAAGGTTTATGAATAATAAAAATAAAAAAATTGCCTCTAACAAAATTCGATTTTCATTAAATTTTTAAAAATTTTGAAAATCCACGAAATTTCTTTTTTGAATTCCGCAAGTTTTTTGTTTGTTTTGTTTTACAGTGTACACAAAGAGAACAATGTTAAACAATATAGATAAATAAACATATTATTACAAATATACACGTTGAAATAAAAACAGGGGGAAAAGGGGGAGAGGGGGATTAAAACAATAAAAATGATATTTTCTTACCCTGAAGTGTATTTGTCCTAAAAACAGTGTGAAAAGAAGAAAATTTCACGTACGATAAATATTTGAGTACACAGAAAGGAACGAGGAAAGAACCGTTCTCGATAAGAAGGGAACGGAACGGAGATTGAAGTGTTCTCGACCAGGAACCCAAAGAACGGAACGGAACGTGGATGGAACAATTGGAAAAAGAACAAACGAGGACTAAAGGCCCTTGTTCTAGAACGAAACAGAACAATTTATTAAAAGTCGAAACGTGCCCAGCCCTAGTTGAGAGTGAGAATTATCAACGCTTTAGAAATTATGCGTACGCATTTAAAAAAAAAAAAAATATACTTAGCTCCAATGACCTTTGTAATATAAAGAGTAGGCATTGGGATTTATACGCAAAACCAGACGCCTCAATTGGGTTCAATAAGAAGCCATAGAATGTCGTATTTTTTATATAATTCAAAAAGATGTTAGGACTTTTTAAGCATTTCCGTCACCAAAAACTTGCATCTTTACGTAATTTTCCGTTAGAAATGCATAACTTTAGGATCTTTTTAGATAAACGTTATCTTAAAACAGAATGCAATGTAATTGGTCAAACAAAATTTGGCTACTTAAACCCAAGGTTTTTTCGGACCTTGCTCACGTTACTGGCCTAAAAATTCTGCTTTGGACTATATTACAAAACTATACTTAATGACATTTAAGTGGTATTTTTCATACAAATGAGATGCGAAACAAAATCACAATTTTAGCTTTATTTTAGCTGGAGAGTATCCTCACAGTCCGCTTTAGTAATTGTAAATTGGCGGTACATAAGACTGCAAAGGTTTGGCCCAGCTCGGATATTCAAATGTACGCCGGGGGGGCGTGTCCTATCCTATAACTGATTAAAACAAATTTAGAAGTTTATAACCGTGTCGTTATTTTCCCACCATTTTTGACACCTACAATGATTAATTTATTTGATAGTTTTGATGTTGATTGTTTTAATTTAAAACCAATACTGCAGCCAATGACGTCATATAAAAGTGTACAGAGCGTACACACTATTCGGATAAATTCCTAATGCCCTATTTTCTACTATTCTACCGTCTTTGCTTAGCTCTACTTAAACAAAAATAGCTTTGAAAATTTGTTTGATGTGAAAATAAAACTATAGATTCTCATCAAAATATATGCCGAGTGTTATAAAAGCTGGCATAAAATAAATACTAAAAAATACTACAAATATAGTAACATATACTTTTATCTTTTTAACGACCTAAAATTAAACTGAAACGGATTCTGCAGATGTTATTGCTTATGATTACTGGAAAAAGCACCGATACCAGAGAAAAAATGGAATCCTATTTAAAACAATAAAAACATTATTTTTATGCAGTTTTCCGACTATTGCATTTGAAATATTTATAAAAAATAGAAAATGAAAATATATTATTCCCATTTATTATCAGATGATAAAGTTTATTTTATATTTTACCCAAAACAAATGAAAAAATGGCAAGTTGTTGAGAACAATAGAATCGCATTTTCCTGATTTCTTGTGAGATCAAATATATAAAATATCGTGAACTGTCATATCAAGCTGGCGAGAAATAAACCAAATTAAATTAGACTCGTCTACGAAAGAAAACTGGAAATGATAAAACTTATCCATTTATATTTCTGACAAGAGTTAAAGATAAACATGGAGGCGACAGAAATGCTCCAAATGTTAAAAGAAGAAAAAAGAAAAAAAAATTAAATAAAATTCCCAAATAGTTATTTTATTTCTTCTTCTGAAGATACAATCATAAAAGAAGCGTATTGCATGTAAAAAAGTATTTTTAATCCAATGACGAAATTATGCATTTTGAAATATATCGTAAAAGCGAGGTTTTAGGAAAATTAGGTAATTTCAACCATAAATAAAGGAATTGAGTTTTTGCCACAAACGCAAATTTTCTAATCCCAATATCTTCGCACCAAATATCGTAGACTTAAGATATTTTGAACTAGGAATTCCGTTAGATCAGATAATCTTAGTTTGAAATATAAAAGGTTTAAAACATCAAGTTGTATCGATATAGGAATTAGAAATTTTTACTTTGTGGCAAAGACTCAATTCCTTTTGCATTGAGTTCTATTCAATTTTTCTGGTTATAGATTTTTACTAACAGTCGAACAAAGACAGTAAAGCACCTATAGGGAAAGGAGTAAAGAGAAAAGGAAGTAGTTATATATATACCAGATTAATGAGTAGATGGCGTTTAATTAATGTCATTAAGTATATAAATGTGCCTTATAACTAGTAATATGTGTATTTATCAATCTTCCTGAGAGAAATGATATTTGGAGCAGTCTGGGGGATTGTTAAGGGGAAATTTTAAAAAACATTTTCAGAAAAATAAAAACATTAAACAGACGAAACAAAAACAATTAAAAACCATAGATTACTTAATCACTTCCTCACAGACGAAACAAACACAATTAAAAACCATAGATTACTTAACCACTTCCTCACAGACGAAACAAAAACAATTAAAACCCATTAATTACTTAACCACTTCCTCACAGACGAAACAAACACAATTAAAAACCATAGATTACTTAACCACTTCCTCACAGACGAAACAAAAACAATTAAAACCCATTAATTACTTAACCACTTCCTCACAGACGAAACAAAAACAATTAAAACCCATTAATTACTTAACCACTTCCTCACAGACGAAACAAACACAATTAAAACCCATTAATTACTTAACCACTTCCTCACAGACGAAACAAACACAATTAAAAACCATAGATTACTTACTTACTGTAATAACAACCCCTTTAATTCCAAGGAAGATGTAATAACAGTCCCTGTAATTCCATGGAATATATAATAACAGTCCCTGTAATTCCAAGGAATATATAATAACAGTCCCTTTAATTCCAAGGAAGATGTAATAATAGTCCCTTTAATTCCAAGGAAGATGTAATAAAAGACCCTTTAATTCCAAGGAAGATGTAATAAGAGACCCTTTAATTCCAAGAAAGATGTAATAATAGTCCCTTTAATTCCAAGGAAGATATAATAGTCCCTTTAATTCCAAGGAAGATGTAATAGTCCCTTTAATTCCAAGGAAGATGTAATAATAGTCCCTTTAATTCCAAGGAAGATGTAATAAAAGACCCTTTAATTCCAAGGAAGATGTAATAAGAGACCCTTTAATTCCAAGAAAGATGTAATAATAGTCCCTTTAATTCCAAGGAAGATATAATAGTCCCTTTAATTCCAAGGAAGATGTAATAGTCCCTTTAATTCCAAGGAAGATGTAATAAGAGACCCTTTAATTCCAAGAAAGATGTAATAATAGTCCCTAAGGAAGATATAATAGTCCCTTTAATTCCAAGGAAGATGTAATAGTCCCTTTAATTCCAAGGAAAATGTAATAGTCCCTTTAATTCCAAGGAAGATGTAATAACAGTCCGTTTAATTCCAAGGAAGATGTAAGAACCTAAACGATATATTATAGTTGTTCTCCTAATGAGAAAAAGAGAGGCTTACAACCAAAATATCTGTCCCCTTTATGTATATTCTTAGTTTGCCAACATAATTAATGTATTTCTTGGAGATTAGTTGGTTTACATAATCATTCCAGGCAAATGATAATTACACCGTGTATTTACAACAAACTCAAAGACTGAAACTTAAGACAATGTATCCTAATAAACCCAGTTCCAGAAACCTGGCTTCAGGAAATAAGTTTTATTCCTTAAATTTAAATATATCCATGATCAAACAAGTACGTTTATTTTCATTGTCAGTTGTCATTGGGTAAAGTTTCGATAAAGGAATATAAGCATAATTTAAATTGACCCTCCATGCAAATATGTCAATGCCAGATTCACAAAGGTATCTTCAAAACCTTAATATGATCAATAATATTGGAGATATGGTCGTTTTCTAGGTTTAGCATGATAACTTTTATATGTTTTCCTTCTGTAGAAATGCGCAAGTTACGTTTGCAGGGACAATCTTCAATTGAAATAATCAGTTTTCAAAATAACTAAAATTCATAAAAATTCAAACTTGTTCAAACACACATCTTTTAAGGGTACCGTTGTGAATCGGGCATTGCTATGTTTTCATGAAGTGTTACTTTAAGAAACAGTGGTCTTTAAAACTGACAGAGGGAACTATTAATTTTTAAACCCGAGTATTGAAACTCCGTCCTTCCATTCCATGATTGACATCACAGTCAATCTTTATTCTTTTTATTCAATTTTCTTTAATTAGAAAAACGATATAAATGCTATTGGTCCCAATTTCCGGTTCAGATGTCAAAGAAGGGAATATATTTTGGACCAAGAAAAGTTACGTAAAAAACGAAATATTAGCTAGATATTCGATTTTCGATGATCTATATACACCTACAGATCTGTGTGTCCACTTGCTTAGATATTTTGATGTCTGCTTGCCTTGATATATAAATATATGTATAATATCCAAATGCTTTAATAACTGAAGGACAAGGTTTTGGTTCGTTTAAAAAATAACTTCCAACTTTTAAAACTGAATTCTGGGAAAGTTTGCTTTCAGTAATTGATCAGAAAAAGATTTAAAAGGTACTGTTGTGAATCGAACATACAACTCTATTAATGGATAAAGAATCAATCTAAATCTTTAGTATGTATTTTAATGTAAAACGTTTTAAGTAAATCTTTTAATAACCTAATATTTGAATGTTTTGTTTTCCCCTAATACAAACCCGAACTAAATCTTAAGCTATAAAAGACTAGATTGAATATTCTTTAAACATTTTCCACCCCGTTTCCTTGGGAATAATGTTAGGAGTAGATTTAATACAAAACTGGTGCCGGAGGGGAATTCTTCCTTTTCAATATTTTCATTCAATCAAAAAGTTTAAATTCAACATTTCAAACTTTTCATCCCCAGATATCAGGCTAATTTACACTTAAACTTTTAGTATATACTAGAATTAATTATATATATATACTCAACAGTCAACATTGACTTAAATTCTCAAGTTTCTGGCTAAGTTTTTGAACCAGAGAGTTTATAATATTTATTCAAAAATTAGAAGTAAAGAACGGACGTTGTACGAATAAATCTGTCTTTTTTATGGCATATTGAAGTTTAAACTTTGTATATACTCCATGCACAAATAATACAGTCAGATGTGAACAAGAACTATTCACCAATATCCCCCCTCCTCCAGCTTATTATAATATAATTGTGGTGATATGTTCAAGTATTGATGCATATTGTTGTGCAAGAATTTAATGATAAACAAAAGATAACATTTTAAAATTTTGACCATTAATAGTTTAAACTTAAATTTACAGCATTTATGAAGGATCAAGTTTTTTCATTGTTTTTTGTTTGCTTAAAGAATAGGTTTTGCCACAAACTTTGATGTTTCTATCCCGGTATCTTTGCAAACCTATGATGTAAACCTTCGATTTTAAAACTTAGACAGAATTTATAGTATCTTATATCAAAGGGCTACGACATTTTGTCCCAAAGATAAAGGTATAAAAAAAATTGAGTCACAGTGATCCACAAACTTCAAAGTAGGGCTGAACAAGTTCTAACTTATTTTTTCAGGCAGTTGGTTAACGGTTGGATAAAACCGTAAAATTCTTTCAGTTGGTCGATCGTTTTTTAGCTAAAACGGTATTTTTCGTTTTTTAGCCAATGTTCGTTAAAGATCTGAATACTTTTAACGGCGTTTACAAGCCCAGCCCTAATTCAAAGTCGACACAGTCTTGAAAATTACTGCAAATTTTCATAGTTGTCTGGATCCATGTGTCGGAAGTCTATCACATATCGAAGATTTTACTTCATTACTTGAACAAGATGGTCTGTAATTATAAAAAAAAACATTTCTCTTGATTAACTCTACTCTCTCCTTGCAGTTACGAATTCAGAATTCTTTGAGCAAATATTTCTATGTGAATAATGATTTTATTAAATATCCTTAAAACATTAATCTCTACAGAGCTGAAAACTTTAGAATGGATAAACTTTAATCTTAATCCGAATATCCACTGTGGAAACTTTTCATTTTAGTCCTTAATCCACTCTTTTTCTCTCTCCTTGGATGTCCGTTAATTGTTTTCACCAATGAGAATATTTCTGTTCTCTCATTGGTTGCCCACTTTTCTCTGATTGGCGGCTACAGTTTCTCAGATGATTAAATATTAATTTGAATTTTATCGTTTTTCATACACTTTTAAGATAATCTTGCAAGATTATGTTAATCTGGAGATTAAGAAAAAGAGTGGATTAAGCCTTAATCCTGATATCCACCATTCAAAAGTTCCCAGCTCAGAAGTGAACGATTCGTTTTGTGTACTGTCTGCTTTAATCTGCAGATATCTTCTATATACATACATATATACTTCGCTTGTCTGGGTGCCAGTTTGTATCTAATAAACGTCAAAATGGCCGAACCGAAATGGCCCAAAGTTGTGTGGGACCTCATGTGACCCCAGGAAGGCTTATGAATGGTCAAAAATTTAAAAATTAGCCTTCAACAAAATTCGATTATTATTAAATTTTGAAAACCCACCAAATTTATTTGTAAAATCCGCAAATTTTATTGCTTTTGTTTTACAATATATAAAGAGAAAAACTGTTTTTAATTGAAAAAGGAGTTGGGAGCAAAGCGCACTGAAAGCCTAGTTTATAAATACTTTGATTGTCTGTCTGTCTGTCTTATGTCTGTTTGTTTGTATCCAATAAACGTTAAAACGGCTAAACCTATCGGGCCAAATCCACGATTTTTTTTGTTTGTTTTTGATTTACAATTATACAAAGAGAAAATGTTCACAATTGAAATAGAAGATGGGGATGATGCTCCCTGAAGGCCTGGTTGTATACTGCTCAACCTGAGTCCGCGATCTAAAAGCTAAGACATGGGATTTAATTTTTTAAACCCAGGATTTAAGACTTCATCTTAGACCCATCTTATGAATGAGCTGACAACAGCTTGCGTTAAGAATTAGAATTAGTCTCACTGTTGGGCGAGGGGAGGAAGGCCAGCCACATCAATTTCTCGTCCAAGCCACATTTTCCTCATTTTCTCGTCCGAGCCACCTCGGAATCCTCGTCCTTCGAATATTTTGTGTTGAAAAGTTTCCAATTCTTGAAGATAAAACTATTTTTTAAAAATCTGGCCACGTTAGGGCATAAAATCTGGATAAACTAAAGTATTGCAATGATTATATCATGTTGGAATCTTCAAACCCATGAGAATGATGTCAAACTTTATTTAGGTAAAACTTAAATCTCTTCTGCCTCCGTAATGGGTAACCTTCGTGATATAAAATAAATAGTAAAAATTTTCGGCATACCTCTGCCTATAATTTTCCCAATGGAACCACCCTGAAAAATTCTATGGTTTTCACTATAGTTAACAAAAAAGATTAAAATTCTATAAACTTGGAATTATTTGCGGCATTATACAACAGGAATATCTGAAAATGGGCGTTAAAAAGATAACATTTTTTAAGGACATTAAACTTGAAATCTTTAATTCAATTGAAACTTTTTACTTTGATTTACAAAAATTTGATATTTCATTTATGCCCTAGCGTGGCTTGATTCTTAAAAAAATAGTTTTATATGGAAGGATTAGACACTTTAAAAAAATAATTTTGAAAGGACGAGGATTTCGAGGTGGCTCGGACGAGAAAATGAGGAGAATGTGGCTCGGACGAGAAATTGTTGTGGTTGGTCTTCCTCCCCTCGTTGGGCTTTATTTGAATCAATTCTCGAAATCCGCCAATTTCAAACATAAAAATCCACCAAATTCAATTGGTTTAGTAGTCCAACTATGTGGAAATTAGTTCCCCCATTTTTAAAATCAAGGGGCTCTGGTCAAGCTTTATACTAACGCTACTTTAATATTCACTATAACCTAGAAAATTACTATCTAAAAGTTATTGTAAACAAAGATGATAAAACAGTGTTTTCTTAAGAAGCTAAACTAAACAACCAATTCTCTTTAAAATATGTTTCTTTGGAAAAGCAAAGATAAGATGAGGCGAGTATATAAGATGAGGGGAAATCAGTAAACTTTAATTGAGATTTATTCCTCAGCTAAATGATGCTAAAGCTTGTATTACTTATCTCTACATTAGCTGGTCTATCAACAGCAACACAGGAGGCATCATGCGATGAATGCAAAGTAGCCGCTGTTGCATTGATGGACCGTCTTCTGACAGCAGATGCTATCACTCAACAAATATCTGTTCTAGTGACCTCCTTGTGTCCCCTAGCAGAAGATCCAGCTACTTGTGAAGCAGGACTAAATGGAAACTGGGAATCAATGGCTAATATTCTCTACCCCGTCTTCCTTGAACCTGAGGAAGCATGTGAGAGAGCTGATCTCTGTAAACCAGCATTAACAACACCAGCTTATGCTAGAGAGTGGACATGTGAAGAATGTACAGGAGCTGTATATATATTAGCTGCATTTATGGAGGAGAAAACTACTATTGAGGATGCTATTGTTCTTCTACAAGGAGAACAGTTCTGTGGGAATGGAGAACATACTGAGGATTGTGGTGAACTAGTTGCAAAACTTATGCCAGAGGCTCTTCCAGTTCTAGCTGTGCTATTTGCTGAATCAGCAGCATCACTCTGCCTTGAAATTCTGGGAGTCTGCTAGAAAAGTCCTTATTCCACATCCTCAACTTTTGATGATCAGCCAGTTTTCTAAGTCTTAATTTAAGTAAAGGAATTGAGCCTTTGCCACAAACTCAAATTTTATAATCCCTATATCTTTATAACCTGATGGTGTAAACATTTAATATTTCAAACTTAGATTATTTGATCTAACAGAATTCATAGTTTGAAATATCTAAGGTCTGCGACATTGGGTTGCAAATATATAAGGATTAGAAAATCAATGTTTGTTGCAAAGACTCAATTCCTTTGTACTACAAGTGCTTGTAAAATTTTTAGTTTTTAAATCTAAATAAAGTTTGATCAAAATTAATCAACTGGTAATTTTTATCTGGAAGGATTGGCAGTAATCATTTATTGTTTTCATTCCTTCTTGGATACAAAGATACAACTTTTTTATGAAAATGATTTTTTAAAATCAAATTTTCTCAGATTCTTAAGATAGTTTTCAGATCACTTTTAACTCACATTAATATAAAATAGTAACTTATACATTTCTTTAAAAGCACAGCCTATAATTATTGATAAAAAGCAGGGAATTAATAACGGAATTTTGTGAATAATCCGCAAATTTTGTTTGATAAAATTTTGCAAAGTTTCAAGAGCTTCAATCTTTTGTTAGGATCCAAGCCAAAATGAAATGAACCTTCAGGTAAAGAAATCATAAGATCAAAGCCTAAAGGGTTTGCTACAAACTAACTAGAAAGTTTGATGTCTCTCACGATAACTGATACAGATGTGATAGAAAAAAACTACGTTTGTTGCATTTTGAAGTTAAGAAACATTCGAATTTGCAGTCATGAACATAGTGTGCAGTAGTAGACTATAGGACTATTTTTTGCCGTAAAGATTTTGTTCCGAAAAAATTTTGTGTCAGAATCGTTTTGTTATGAAATATTTTGTGTTGAAATATTTTAATATGAAATATTTCTTTAGGAATCTGTTTGTTTGGTAATATTTGTATTTAAACTGATTTTTCGGTAACATTAGAAACATTTTATAAGTGCTCACTGCTCAGTGCTCAGACAAAAAATAAATTAAAAATTAAAACAATTGATTTTTCTTCCTGCCATCAGTATCTCTACATTTAAAGGAATGAGAACCTGATTTTTTGTTTTTCAACAACAAAGTTTATGGCAAGTCAGTCTTTAAAGGTCATTTATCTAAACTACAAGGGAAACATATCTGTCCTTAGGTTTATTCTGATACATCCTGTTTAGCACTGAGCTCAACTATAGGGTGAATACAGGTTCAATATAAAAGTTCAAGCAAGCTTCCAAATTTTGTTTTGCTCCCTAAGGAAAGAACGCGCTTTTGAATTTTTGACTTTTTGTTCATTATTACTAGATTCCATGCAGTAACACACATTCCAATAAATACTTTTTGACTGAATCAGGACTCAGAAATTGGGCAAATTATTCATAATTTTCTTTTTTCGGTTTATCAAATAAAGATACAATAATATTTGGATATAATTAGCTATATAGTTAAGTGTGAGCGTTATCCATATAATTGATACCCGGCTCACAGATATTGCTGCATCTAGAGTAAACACAAGAAAAATACCTGAATACAATATTGATACATTTTTTTGGAAAAGTGTTTCGAAAACTATGTGTCATGTGTGAAATGTTTTGTATATAGTGTGTTTAAGCTTTTAGCCTACTAAACGTCATTTTTTAATTTGGTACTATAAAGTTTTAAGTTTTTCTCCTAAAAATAATCGTATCATTTTAAGAAAAACCGATGGTTCAAAACAAAACGAACCATTCATTTTGAACTCTTAAAGAACGGAAAACAAAACAAAGATACGATTTTTTTAAAATTCCAAATTCAAAACGACCTACCTTTGTTAACGAAACGAAGAAATAGAACTAAAAATACTACTTTAATTTGAAAATATACTTTTTAGTTAGGTTTAGCAAAAACATGTGGAAATGGAAGTATAATATTCATACAAAAATTATTAGTTAACAAATATTAAAACAAATGTAACGTACCCACCCCCAGTTTGTAAATCGACAGATTTTCTATTATATTAGTAATATTTGTTGTCATTTTTATAGTCTAACCATTTTATTGTTTACACAACTTTATGATTTGAAAGAATTGTTATTTCGCGTTTTTTAGAAAATTAATGATTTGTAGAACACAATGTTGTGAATCATATATTAAAGGGAGTGTTCGCGAAAAATGAGGGGGGATGTAGGCTTACGGTGAAAAATTAGCGCTTTTGATGCAACAAATTTTATTTCTAATCTGTTGCGTCTTTAAGGAGAAAATGGTTAAAAACGACGCATTCGTGTATGTTTGTATTTCCCCCTTTAAGTTTTAATTAAAGTTATTTTCTGGTTTACATTAACTTATAACTTTATAAAGCTAAATGATAAGCTTTTCCATAATAAAGTAGAATAAGTAGAAATCCCGGAATAGCACATTGGCTCACACGTCAGTTGTAGATAGATGATAGCCAATTCCCTATACATGCAATACACAAAATTGATAAATTACGGATAAAAGCTTCTTTTGTGAATAGTGGTTTTGAGAATATGTAAAAATGAGAATTGATTACTGATTATTACTTACTAGGCTTTTAGGGCGCTTCAAGCCCATCTTCTTTTTCAATTGTGAACAATTTAACTTTGTATACACTGTAAAACAAAAACAAAACAAAAATTTCGCAGATTTTATAAAAAAAATTCGTGGATTTTCAAAATTTTCAAAAATTGAATTTTGTTGGAGGAAAATTTTTGAAAATTTGATCATCCATATATTAAAAAAATTTAGGCCCGATCGGTTCAGCCGTTTCGACAATTACAAACAGACAGACAGACAAGTAAAGTATATAATATATATATATTTATAGATTCGGGACCATAGATTTATTCTATTCACTGGCATTACCTTAGAAAATAAAGATAATTAACCAAAGCAGGCAACTTTTGATAAAGTTAAGCTACATAGGTGAGATATCAGCCAGTTAATACTTTTAATTGGGAAAGTGCTTAGCCACACATCAACTTAACTCAATATTTACAACCTCATCAGTTTATCTATCTATCTATCTATCTATTTATCTATCTATCTATCTATCTATCTATCTATCTATCTATCTATCTATCTATCTATCTATCTATCTATCTATCTATCTATCTATCTATCTATCTATCTATCTATCTATCTATCTATCTATCTATCTATCTATCTATCTATCTATCTTTCTATCTATTTATCGATAATCTTTCTATCTATTCTAAAGATTGCAAATATGTTGTAGATAAATAAGATAAAATAAATCTTTAAATAGTTGTTGATAAATTCTTTACATATATCTATCTATCTTTATACCTGAGTTCGTCTACAAAATCATCTTTTTCTTTAGGTTCTCTAGATTCGGTTGGATCTCTATGATCCCGGGAACTCCTGGGCTCTCTGTGCTCCCGGTGTATCTCCATAAGTTTCCTTGGTTCCTCTCTACTCATTCTTCCCATCTTAATCATTTCATTCTTCCCATATCTTAATCATATTAATATTCCCATCTTAATCATCTTAATATTCCCATCTGAAAATTATGCAATTAACTGTATGATCGATGTTATTTAAACTGACCCTTAAACGAATTGAATCTGCATATGCTTGCAACCTGATGGTGTCAACTTTGCATATTTCAAACTTCGATTATTTGATCTAATAAAATTCATTTTTGAAGTATCTAAGGTTGCAAAGATATACGGATTATAAAATCAGAGTTTGTGGCAAAGACTCGATTCCTTTAAAGAGTTATATGCCTCTGAGTCACAAAGGTTCTAAACTACTAGTAAAACAATATTTTGAAAAAATGTAAATGGAAAATGTGAAGAGTAGATATATATGAAGCAGAAGCAAGGGGGGTAATTCGGACAAAAGTATCTCTACTAGCTAGGAAAACTAAAATATTTTAGGAGTACATTTATTTATAACTAACTGAAGTGCCCGGCGTTGCCCGAGGATAAAAAAGAACAAAATTTCAAATTTTGAAGAATTTGGTTTATCTCTTCATTCATAAATATTTTTACATTTATCTATATATTTATACATGTATGTATACATATAGATATTGACGAAGAGCTTTATTGAATAAATCTCTTTTTTGATTGAATAGTAAATGGATTATATATTTTTATATGTAATAATCATGGGTATACTGGAGGCTCAGTCTAGGGGAATGAACTTTTGGCAAAATTTCTTTTTAGTTAAATTCTAAAGCTGCCGTTTTTCAACCCCCTAAAAAAGTGGAGTTTTAAACTTATTACTAATGACTCAATCTAAAATGGACGAATAGTCAATTGTTAAGAAAACACGCATATATATATTTATATGAGGTTTCCGTCTCCCTTCCTCCAAAATACCCCTGGCAATAAGAGTATATATTTGAGGAAAGGATGAGTAAATCCATTCATGTTCTCGTCTCCGAAACTACAGACTTGTGAATTTAATGATTTAATGATTTAATAATTTTGATTATTATTTTCCTGAGATCAGATGAGGGGATAAAGAGTAAAGATTAGTGTTGTGAAAACAACTCTTTAAATGGGGATTCAACTACAAATATTAAGTAGACAGTCCTTCTAAGTTAGAAACAAGGATAGAGGTTGAAGAAATATTATAGAAATGATTACTATATTCTTTCATGGATAGAGGTTGAAGAAATATTATAGAAATGATTACTATATTCTTTCATGGATAGAGGTTGAAGAGATATTATAGAAATGATTACTATATTCTTTCACGGATAGAGATTGAAGAAATATTATAGAAATGATTACTATATTCTTTCATGGATAGAGGTAGAAGAAATATTATAGAAATGTTTACTATATTCTTTCATGGATAGAGGTTGAAGAAATATTATAGAAATGATTACTATATTCTTTCATGGATAGAGGTAGAAGAAATATTACAGAAATGATTACTATATTCTTTCATGGATAGAGGTAGAAGAAATATTATTGAAATGATTACTATATTCTTTCATGGATAGAGGTTGAAGAAATATTATAGAAATGAATACTATATTCTTTCATGGATAGAGGTAGAAGAAATACTATAGAAATGATTACTATATTCTTTCATGGATAGAGGTAGAAGAAATATTATAGAAATGATTACTATTTTCTTTCATGTTTCAAACTTTGTGCCAAGACTAAAGAAAATCATTCCGAACATTATTTTTCCTGTCAAGGGGGGGGGGTTCTTTGGATGTCTTATCTAGAAGTTAAGAAAATTTTACTGGAAAAAAATAATGCCTACCCAGCATTTACTATGCTGCATGAGCAGTGGTATGTTAAAATTTACAGGGTGTATCATAAAAATGAAGATTGTTAACCATGTTCCGGGGACAGTAATTAATGGTTAAAATTGATGAAAACTAAATAAAGCTGTAATCCCAAGTTAAAATTGATGAAAAATAAATAAAGTTGTAATCCCAAGTTAAAATTGATGAAAACTAAATAAAGCTGTAATCCCAAGATATGGTGCAATGTCCAATAAAGGAGTTGATTCTTTGCCACAAACTCTGATTTTCTAATCCCTATATCTTTAAACCCAATGTCGTAAACCTTTGATATTTCAAACTTATATTATTTGATCTAACAGAATTCATAGTTTGAAATATCAAAGGTCTACGACATTGGAATCTAAAGATGTAGGGATTAGAAAAGCAGAGTTTGTTGCAAAGACTCAATTCCTTTCTGAGTTGATGAGAGTAAATATTTTTTAAAATAATGTATAATCTGAATTTATGAGGGTTAAGCAACACCAGGCTTTTAGCACACGTTTTTTAATCACACTCCCGTAGAGAAAAATGTTGAAGATTTTTTTTTATTTTAATTAGAGAATTTTCAAATAACAGGTCCAGGCAAAATATTTTCAATTTTGTCCGTCTACAAACTTTTCATGTGAGTTGACACAAAAAAGTTGGTCCCGATTGGTCATGCCGTTTTCAGACACCCGCAGACAAGCCTATATATATATATGTGTAAATCTTTATATATTTCAGATAACGAACATTTATTTGGGGTAGTGGGGGTTGAGGAATTTAAAGTCTGTACTAAGTAATGTTAATAAAAAACATCAAAAAAAAACATTGTCAAACTCATAATTGCTTTCCTCCTTGTTAAAATATATTCAAGCATATTTACTTTTCTGAATTTCAAATATTTACATTTTCATCTGCGCACAATTTTTTTTATGAATTTATTTTGTTACAGATACCAACTGTGTAAACTTGGAACGACAACAGACAACTTAAAAACATTCTAATACAAATCAAATAACAAAAGGTATGTCAACAAAGTATTTCCAGGAATATGTTATCAATCCATATTCACCATCCTTAAATCAATGAAACATTTCGTTTATCAAAAAAATGTAAAATCAGACTAAATCTGTACTTTTTGGTACTCGGAAATGGGCATACAGTGCTATCCAAATAACTCCAGAATAGGAAGACGACTTTAAAGCAATACTGAAGTGCATTTGATGCTGTTAATTGCTGTGCCCATGTTCTTTGGACTATTTAAAGTCATATCTTGAGTCTAAAAGTCGAGTTTTCTGGTTTTCACTGTCGGTTTTCCAATTAACGAACGGGTTTTCTCGTTTCTGACCAGAAAACAATTTTTTTTTAAATTCTTGAACAATCTTACATTAATATGCCTGGAACAAGCTAGTTTTGAAATAGAAATGATGCTAAATAAACAATCAAATCAAAAATGAGTCCAAAGAATCACTTTTTGATTTAAAATCATAAACGTGTCCAGTGTATCACTTATTGATTTAAAATCAAACAAGAGTATCAAGTGTTTAAGTATCTTTGTGGGTATATAACCTGGAGGATACTCTTCTGTCCTCACACAGTGTCTCTTCATCACTACCTGGAAAAATGTTCAAGTCTCTACTCTACTCTCTGGTACTCCTGGCTGCTGTTCTCTTCTATACAGAGGCAGCAAGCATTGAGATTGTGGCCATGGAAAGCTCGGAAACCTCTGAAACCTTAGAAACCTTTAACAGGTCTGGAAGCTCTGAATCTGGAAGTTCTGAATCTGAAAGTTCTGAATCTGAGAGCGATGAAACTGAAATTGAACCTGAAGCTAGGGGACTCTTTCTTGCGCTTGCCAAGGCCCGTTGCTTAGCAACCTGTTCAGCTGTTTCCTTTGCTTCTACCACATCATGCACACTTATCTTCTCTACTCTGCCCTGTAATATCATCTTCCCGTTGCAAGCAGCAGCAGCATCTGGTTAAATCTATTTTCCAGGAAATTCTGGAAAACTGAAACAGATTTCATTTTCAAAATCGTAAATTTAAAGATGACGTTTTTAAATTGGAATAAAAAATTAAATAGTTGTTATAATTCTTGATTTATTTACATTTAATACTATCTAAAAATCCAATAGAATAAAACAAAACATTACCATAAATCCAATAGAATAAAACAAAACAGTACCATAAATCCAATAGAATAAAACTAAACTTTAACATAAATCCAATAGAAAAAAACAAAACATTACCATACATCCAATAGAATAAAACAAAACATTACCATACATCCAATAGAATAAAACAAAACTTTACCATAAATCCAATAGAATAAAACTAANCAGAGCCGACGGGAGGAAGAAAAATTAAACAGCCTTCCCGTCGGCGGTTATCTCGTGTACCTTCAAGATGCCCTGTCAAACCGTGATTATTTAGTTGACACTGGAGCGTCAAGATCTGTGTTTCCTCATCGTTCCTCAGCTGCACCGACAGGCCCCCGCCTCCTGATGGCTGATGGACGTCCAACTAAAGCTTGGGGTTCAAGATTGATTCCTCTACAGTTTGGTTCCCGCCGTTTCCAGTTCCAATTCCTCCTCGCCGACGTGGACCAACCTATCCTGGGAGCAGACTTCCTGGCAGAGTTTGACCTCCTAAATCCATAAATCCAATACAATAAAACTAAACTTCACCATAAATCCAATAGAATAGAACAAAACACTGCCATACATCCAATACAATAAATCAAATTTTACCATAAATCCAACAGAATAAAACAAAAGGTGCATATTTGTTTAGTAAGAGTGCAAATTCAATTTTTAAAATCCTTCCTCATTTTTTTAGAGATGATTTTGAGAATCTTTCTATTGAGAATTATGTTCCGAAACATCAAATTAGTTTACTTTTGAACTTTTGTTACATTTTTCGTCGGTGTTATTGAATAATTTTTGAAAAACCGATTCTCAAAATCCTCCTTCATTGTATATTCTGAAGAGATGATTTGGAGAATCGATTTTTCAAAATTATTCAATAACAAAAAAGAAAAATGTAACAAATGTTCTAACTAACGTAAACTAATTTGATGTTTCGGAACATAATTCTCAAAAGAAATTAGTCAATAAATCAATGTTAGAATCAATTTTTTCTTTTCATCATTATATTGAATTGCATATTTCTTTAAATTCTTCAATTGTCGTCTTTTCAATCAAACTTGCAGGAAAATTTACAGAAAAGGTTTGGGAAAAATGAGACAGTACAAAAACTAATAACTGTATATGATTAATTATTTTCGATAATAAAAGTTAATTTTTATTTTCTTAATCTGTTCCTGAACAACTTATTAGTTTACTGTCGAATTATTAATAATCGATTCTCATAATCATCCCTCCAAAATGTACAATCTATGAGGACTTAGAAGATAGAATTTGCGGTCTTGCTGAACAAATAAGCACCGTAGAAAAGTCTGATAGGTCGCACATGAATCCTAAAAAACTACTCTACAATATTACATTCTCAGTTCAACTACAATACATTGCCGGTCACTCCCTTCAAAAATGTGCTGTAAAAGAACCTTAGATGTACAGAAAAATTTCATCTTTTATAAGCTTGATTTTTTTTTACATTAAGCTAAATATTTTCTCTGACTTAATATATTACCTAAAACGATTTTTTAAAACGATTTATAAAAACATTGTTGCCAATCGTTTTGAAAAATCTTTTTTTGGTTAATAGCTTTGGCTAGAGTAAAATTTTTGTATAATGTAGTAAAATGTAACTTATCAGGCGTACAATATTAAAATATGTTAAACATCTTTCCCTGCAGGGTGTGTTGGTATAAAACATTCCCATGTGCTGTGACAACGGAGCTAAACAACCTCCGAGTAAAGGCGGATTAAATAGAAATGCAATATTTGATGAATAAATTCCGTTGGAAAACGACAACCGGGATAGATACAGTGAGCTTTGGAAAATAAAATTTTCAGGGCTGAGACGTCTTGAAGTATCTTTAACATTTATTTAACACAATTTGTACCTTGCCGGTCAATTCATAAAAAAAATATATTTGGTGTACATTTTCTATAATTTACCAAACGAAACTTGTATCCCATCATCATGTCAGTTTCTTCAAATAACAAGACTTTTTGAACGTACAGAGACTTGCAAAGATATTGATTAAAAATTAGTGTTTGTGGCCAAAACTCATTTTCTTTATCAAAACAATAAAAATGTAAATATCAATAAAATATCATCTATAATAAAAAAATAAATATTTCATTCCTTTTTATAATCCTAGAGAATGGGATGATGGATATTGGATGGATTTAGGAAATTGGCCACCTTTAGTTCGAATATAAGAAATAAAATGAAACATTAATAAACATGAAGAAAGAACTGCACAGTAAGAAGAATACCTTTAGTTCGAATATAAGAAATAAAATAAAACATTAATAAACATGAAGAAAGAACTGCACAGTAAGAAGAACAACTAATATTGATGTGCTCTATATCGCAAATAAGATCGAAGATATTTTGAAATATGAAATGTTCTAAAAATCAAGCAGTCCACAAGGATGGATCTTTTTCAATTTTTTGAAAAACGATCGTTTCGTTTTAAAAACGACGAAGAAAAAATGAAATGGTCGTTTTAAAAACGATTGTTTTAGAAGAAAATCGCCGCTTCGTTAACAAAAGTATGTCGTTTTTAACTTTTGACAATCGATAGCGACGACCCTTCGTTAACGATCGTTGACGACCTTTAAAGACAAAATACATTTTTTGGTAGGAAAATCCGCATGTCAAAACATGCAGTTTTTTTTCGATAAAAATCCATTTAAGACAACATTCATAAAACTTATCTTCCTACACCATTTTAATATGTATTTACATCTTTGTGTGTCAATAAATCTTTATAATAAAAAGAAATTGAAATTAATTGTCATAAAATTCAGATTCATTAGCGATTTTTTTTCGAAAACTATCTTTTAAAAAAACTATCGCTTAAAAACGAAAATTTTTCAATTTTTAAAAGTTCAAAACGATTGGGTCGTTTTCATAAACGATAATTTTTTTCGAAACACAATACGATTGTTTTAAAAACGATTAACAACCCTATTGTAATGTAGTATATGTATATTCTGTAGAACAAAAATTTGTAAACTTACAGAAATTAATTTTATGATAATATATACTTTGCTTCTCTGTTTGTATGTATGTATTCAATAAACGTAAAACCGGCTGAACCAATCGGGCCCAACGTTTTTGAGGCAACCCATACGACCTAAGGTAAGGATATTGCTGACCGAAGTTGAAAAACATTGCCCAAAAAATGGGTAATATTTTTTAATATATACCGACCTATTTAAACAGAAAAGTCGCGAAAATTTGAGAACGGATTAAAATAGAATGGCGATTTAAAAAGCTTAAATTGCTAATAGAAAAGTGGGTGCGAAGCCTAGTTTTTTAATAAAGGACAAAAAACTAGACGGTAGGAACTTTATCCATTAAGTTTACTTAATTCTAAGAAGTACTAACTTCTCTTGGGTTCTGAAATTGTAAAAGATAAATCTAAATGTTCCTCCATCAATTTAAAGATTTTTCATCAAAATTGCTTAGACCGCAAAATTGCAAAACCCCGAATATTGAAAACCACAGTCGTTTTGTGATATTTATTAATCTTGTCCTTCTAAATTAGATTATTTATCAACAAATTATTTTATTAAAAACAAAAGATTTGCCCGATCTAAATCTCCTCAGTATTTCCCTCCCCTAGCCATACCCCTTCTCTTTACCCTCTGCCCCCCCCCCAAACCTAGTTCAATCCTATCCTTTAATCCTGGATTAATGAGAAAGGATGTAATGTTGGTTTCTAAGTTTGATAATGTATCAATAGAATTTAAACAACTAGGAAATCTGGCAGTTGCAATGGTTTCCCAAGTTTATCAAGTTTTGTCCAAACATATTTGATTTTCGAGCTTTAACGGTTTTAGACTCGTGTTTGAGAAACGGCTAGGGATATGGATATGTCTTAAATAAACAACGTAATTTTAAGATACCTTCCATTAAAAGAGTCACACGTTCGATTTTCTGATTCCACTTAAACTAAGATGTTGTCGTTTTTTTTAACTCCGAATCTCCGCAAGTCACTTTACAGACAATTCTTATTAAAAATGTTCAATTTTCAGATAGAAAAATAAGAACATCTCATTAATGGTTGGAGTACATTGTGAATAAGGCTTGCCACTTTCTAAATGAAGGGTCCTTTAAAACTAAATCTAAAACGTGTCCGTTAAACTAAATCTAAAAAGTGTCCGTTAAAACTAAATCTTAAAAGTGTCCGTTAAAACTTAATCTAAAAAGTGTCCGTTAAAACTAAATCTGAAAAGATGTACAGAAAAATTTCATCTTTTATAAGCTTGATTTTTTTTTACATTAAGCTAAATATTTTCTCTGACTTAATATATTACCTAAAACGATTTTTTAAAACGATTTATAAAAACATTGTTGCCAATCGTTTTGAAAAATCTTTTTNTAGAGGTAGAGGTGGGGGTGGAGGTGGAGGTGGAGGTGGAGTTGAAGGTGTGGGTGAATGGGATTTGGAGGTGGAGGCGAAGGTTGAGGTGGAGATAGTGGTAGGAGAGAAGAGGGGAAATTCATATTGGAAGTAAAGTGGATGAAGTGTAGAGTATAGATTGAATTGAGCAAATTGCGGGGATTGGAGTGGAAAATAAATTTAAACATTTGAAACTGTCCAGTTTATATAGATAGCAATTCAGGGGGATGGTGAAGAAGAGAGAGAATTTGAACAGGGAGGGGAGAATGGCCCAGAGAAATCTTTTTAAATTTACAGAAAGCATGCGAGAAAGGCGGTCAAATTCATCACAAATTGCACTCTGTATACTCTCTGTTACATGTTAAGAGCGGAAAACTCTGTAATTACTCATCTTCTCTGTTTATATATATGAGAATTTATGCGCTGAAACTCGATCTTTATTTCTGAAATGTATACAACAGAAAGCAATGTAAAAACAATGCAGCAGAGGAGCAAGACCAACCTTTATTCAGTTTTCACACCATCTTAATGTTAAGATCTTTAAGGTTTAATATTAAAGAGATGTACTGCTATTGTAGTTTAATATTAACGGAGCCTCAACTAAATGAGCTGACCGCATGCCCAATTGCCCAACCGTAACCTTTTTTTAATCAATTAAATTTATTCAATCAATAATGTGGAAGATATCGTTGTTGAAAAGTGCTTATTTCTCATAGCTTCCTCCATTATTTAGAAAGCAAGAAAGCAACAAAGGAACCAAAATTGAAAATAACCAATTTTCAAAGATATATATACATATATATATGTATATATATATATATATATATATATATATAAAACCACTCAGTTGTAGGCAGTTGAAGCTTTTCAGGGGCTTTGTGAATCAGGCATTCCACTCTAAAAACGTAGGTCCCTTAAAATGATGTCTACCAAAATCTCACCAAAAATCTAAATCAGAAAGTTAAATGGGATTAGATCTGAAAATTCCAAGATACTTATAGAACCAATTATTGATAATTGGCTAAATAATTGTATTTTTGTTCTGAAAAATAGCTTAAATGTATTTACAAAACTAGTTGAAAATTTATTCCTGGAATCTTAAAGAAAAAATTAATAAACTTAGCAAGTAGATTGCTTTTAAGCCAAACTCAGCAAACACACTGAAAACTCCGGTTCATTTGAAGTACAGAACAAACTTTTAGACAGTTAGGCCAAGTTGTACAGAGCTGAAAACTTTAGAATAATGGATATCGAGATTAATGCTTGATCCTCTCTTTTTGCTAATCTGAGATGAGCTGGGAACTTTTGAATGATGAATATCGGGATTAATGCTTCATCCACTCTTTTTCTTAATTTTGAGATTAAATAATTCTTTACCTCCTCTTGTTATTAATCTCTAGAGCTGAAAATTAATTAACCGATCGGGATTAAGGATATTCCATTCTAAAGTTTTCAGCTTAGAGCTAGCTGAATACTTTAGAATGGTGGATATCGAGATCAATGCTTGATCCTCTCTTTTTACTAATTTCAAGGTTAATTTAGTCTTTAGATTAATTTCTAGAGGTTACAGATGAGCTCTTTGACTTTTGAAAAATCGGTTTTTATTTTTTGCGCATTTAAAAACCACTTTTTCAAAAGTTAAAGAGCGCATCTCTAATCTCTAGAAATTAGTCTAATGACTGAATTAGTCTTTAGATTAGCAAAAAGAGAGGATCAAGCATTGATCTCCATATCCCCTATTCTAAAGTATTCAGCCCTGAAGACTAATTTAGTCTTTAGATTAACTTCTAGAGATTAAAAGTGCGCTTTTTAACTTTTGAAAAACCGGTTTTTAATTTTCCCGCATTTGTGGTGTCATATTAATGAGACTAGTGATTGAATTAACGAACTAAAAGTTTTGGATTACTGTTTATTAAGACTAATGTTACCAAACGTATCTTTATTACATGTAAAGCAAGAAAATGTTATATCTAACAGACCGGAGCTGAAAACTTTAGAATGAAATATCCATTTTTCCGATCGATTAGCTTCTCTGGAGTTTAAATTCATGTGGAGAACAAGCAATATTTAAACTGGATATTAAGAAAAAGAGTGGTTTAAGCCTTAATCCTGATATCCACCATTCTAAAGTTTTCAGCTCTGATTAAAAAGAAAATTAAAAGTGTCCACATTGGATTTAAGCTGCATCTTATTTGCCATAGAGTCGATTTCAAAAATCCGGTTTAATATTCTATTTGGCAGATTTTGATGGTAGGAATTGGCGTATTCCGGGTATTAATGAGAACAATACTCAACATCGAGCCATATTCTTCACTGAAACCAACCTAGGTCGGTTATATTTTCATTGAGCCTAACTCCTTAAGTCGAGCCTAAGTCAATCACGTGACACAAGCTGTCGTCAGAGTTGAGTCTAAGATTGGGTTTTTAAGCTGGGTTTAAGAACCGAGCCAAAGCTTTTAAATCGCGGGCTCAGTTTGGTCACATGCAAATTTGAGTATTACTGTTTGATCCCTCAACTAAAGGTTTTCCTTAATCGCTTAATCTTGAGATTCACAAGTTCTGACTTGAGAGCAGAGTTTTTCAAACTTCGCATTGAAAATTAAAATTCAGAGATCAATCAAAAATGAACATTTGTCTAAAATCTTTTCAAAGGATGGTTTCTTCAAAGGATTAAAAAACCTTTGAAAATATATTTTTCTAAAATTCTTCTATTTTATCCGATCCATTTGTTTTATTTCCGCATCATTACTTTCAAATTTGTCTGAATTCGGCCAACAAGAGATTTTTTCTCCCCAATTTTTATACTATTTTCCGTAAAAACTCTTCTACTATCTTACATTAATTGACGATTTATTTATTCATAACTTAGAACCTCATTTGACATCTAACAAACAAAAAAATGTTGTTAAAATTTTGAACCATCAATGTACCGCTTTTCTATTATTTAAAGTGTTTTTGGTTTATGGTATCTTGTATATACCTGTAGTATGTAACTGTACCTGGTATATAATTGTAACTGGTATGTAATTGTATCTAGTATGTAACTGTATCTGGTATATAATTGTATCTGGTATGTAACTGTATATGGTATGTAACTGTATCTGGTATGCAACTGTGACTGGTATTTAAGTGTATCTGTAGGTATATAACTGTATCTGGTATGTTACTGTTTCTGGCATATAATTGTATCTGGTATGTAACTGTATCTGGTATGCAACTGTGTCTGGTATTTAACTGTATCTGCAGGTATATAACTTTATCTGGTATATTACTGTAGCTGGCCTGTATGTAACTGTATCTGGTATGCAACTGTATCTGGCCTGTATGTAATTGTATCTGATATTTTACTGAATCTGAGATGTATCGGTATCTGGTATATAACTAGCTGTATCTGGTAAATAACTGCATCTGGTATATAACTGTATCTGGTATGTAACTGTATCTGGTATACAACTGTATCTGGTATATAACTGTATCTTGTATACAACTGTATCTGGTATATAACTGTATCTGGTATATAACTGTATCTAGTTTAAAACTGTATCTTGTATATAACTGTATCTGGTATACAACTGTATCTGGTATATAACTGTATCTAGTTTAAAAATGTATCTTGTATATAACTGCTAATATATAAATCTGGTATATTGTGTCTGGTTCGAATGGTCTCAGGACACTAAACCTCTCTCTCCGTATCCCAGGGCAAGAGAAGAGAACTTAGATCCTCAATCCTGTATTCTTATCTTTATTCTTACTCCCTTCATTCTTATCTTTCTTCTTACTCCCTTCATTCTTATCTCTCTTATTACTCCCTTTATTCTTATCTTTATTCTTACTCCCTTCATTCTTATTTTTATTCTTACTCCCTTCATTATTTCTTTATTCTTACACCCTTCATTCTTATCTTTATTCTTACTTCCATCATTCTGCGCTTGTTCATCGTTCGTGAACGACTCATTTCATTTTTTTTTCAATGGTTAAAAAAATTGATGTTGTACGTTCTCAAAATTATCGTTAATTTTTGATCTATTTGTTAATTTTTTCAAGGAACGATCGGTTAGTAAAATCTTTTGTTTAGTAAAATTTTTTGTTCAATAAACTTGTTCATCTAATAAAATTGTTCTTTTAGTAAAAAAATATAGTTTTTTTAAAAGTTTCTTACAAAAAATCGTTCCTTCAGTAAAAAAACCATCGTTTTTTAAAAAAGTTTAAAAAGTAAATTTGTAATAATTACAATTATACTAAATTGGTAAATCTTAATACTGGTTTGATCAGATCTTGTAAAACCTTAATACTGGTTTGACCAGATCTTGTAAAATCCTAATAATGGTTTGAACAGATCTTGTAAAATCCTAATACTGGTTTGATCAGATCTTGTAAAATCTTAATACTGGTTTGATCAGATCTTGTAAAATCCTAATAATGGTTTGAACAGATCTTGCAAGGGTATGATTCATGTCAACTTTGCCCAGCCCTAATGCCATGCTGGCTAGATAAACACTAAAAATTAAATTAAAATAATTGATCCAATTTTAGTATTAAGCAAAGTCATTTTATTTTTAATCTCTTAATTTTCTAACAGTTTTAATGTTACAGAGTGTGTAATTATAGTTTAACCAGATGCTGCTGCTGCTGTTGCTGCTTGAAAGGGGAAGATGACATTACAGGGCAGAGTAGAGAAGATGAGTCTGCATGATGTGGTAGAAGCAAAGGAAACAGCTGAACAGGTTGTGAAGCAACGGGCCTTGGCGAGTGCAAGAAAGAAGAACCTTGATTCAGGTTCTTCAGCACTTTCAGATTCAGAGCTTTCAGATTCAGAACTTTCAGATTCAGAACTTTCAGATTCAGAGCTTTCAGACCTGTTAAAGGTTTTTGAAGTTTCAGAAGTTTCAGAACCTTCCATGGCCACAATTTCAATGCTTGCTGCCTCTGTATAGAAGAGAATAGCAGCAAGGAGTACCAGAGAGTAGAGAAGAGACTTGAACATGTTTCCAGGAAGTGATGAGGAGACAGAGTGTGAGGATGGAAGAGTAGCCACCAGGTTATATACACACAATACAACTGAAACACCTGATACTCTTATGTGATCCAAATTATTATGAAACCTACATTATAAATCGCATCTGTAGTGATAGCTTTTCCTAGAAAATCTTAGTATTGATACAATATTTGTAAATGAAAAGATTATCAGAATACATTTAAAGGGAATGTAAAGGAAAAATGAAAGGGGGTTTAGGCTGAAACCTGAGAACCTCAGGAGTTGAACGATACCTATAAGACATCAATCTGATGTTCCTGTCTCGAGAAATTGTACAATTGTGTCAAAGGAATTGAGTCTTTGCCACAAACTCAAATATTTAAACCCCCTTTATCCTTAGAACCCGATGTTGTAAACCTTTGATATTTCAAACTTAGATTATTTGATTAAACAGAATTCAAAGTTTTAAATATGTATGGTCTACAACATTTAGTTCCAAAGATTTAGTAATTAGAAAATCCAAATTTGTTTCAAAGACTCAATTCCTTTATTCAAAAATTCATAAATGCAATTTTAAAATGTTAGCTATAGCTGGCCAAAAAGCTGGACAGAATGGGCTGAAATTTGTTGAGGGAACCTAAGGGTTCCTGGGGAGTAACATAGGCTAAACAAATTGAATTGTTTATTATTAATGTAAGAATGAATATCTATATAAATAAAGTTGTAATCTCTGTTTGTCTGTATGTTTGTTTGTCCGATCATAACTCAGGAACCAAGTTTCCTCAAATTTTGATTGAATAAATCGAGAGGCCCACAGGAATATTCTTAGCTTGGTTTGAGATTCTGAATTGAGTAGGTCGACTTTAAGAGTGAAAATTTAGTTTCCTGGTAAAATTGCGGTAACTTTTAATAACCTTGGCAGCGCTGGGTTCCAAAGCTAGTATTCAATAAAATTGAATGTAAACATTTTGTTTCAGTAATTACATTAATAAATCATTAAATAAATTTGAATTTAAAAGAAATGTATTATTTGGAAGAAATTATTCAACAAAAAGAAAAAGCATTTACAAAAAAGTTAAATGGAATATTAAAAAGATAAAGTTTGTGTCCTTTGATTTTACAGTACATTGTAAATATTTACCTTTGCATTGAAGGGTCAATAGATTTAAAAAGACAATTCTCTTAAAGTTTTGTTTTAGTTCAAAGATTTTATTTCAGTGGTCCTGTTTAGTTTATTTGTACAAAGTACAAAGTAAAATAATATGATAAAAAATATTCCAATTTTCAATACACTGCTATCTTATAATTACATAAATTCTGAATCTTACTAAGCTGTGCGCATAATTTCAAATAATCTTAAATAGTATAGTTTAGGTCAGGAAATCAAGTTTGACCGGCTGGGCTGTTTGTTTTAGCTAAAAACCGAATTTTTGTTTTGTTAACAGTAGTATTTCCTTTATCAAAGCTGCGGATATTATTAACCTTGTTAACAGCAGATATTTTAGAAATTGTTACCAGTGCCAGCCAGCCAGTTGAAGAAAACATTCAAAACATCAAAGCCCCGTGCAGACCCGATATCGTCGTTTTACACAGACTCCGTCGAATGTGTTGATCTCTACGCTATCAAAATTTTAAAAAGGAATTTTTAAAAATATGTTGAAACCCGATATTAGATGCCTCCATTTTCCCCCAAAACTCCTCACCCCCTTCCCTTTTTGGTGCAGGAACAAAATAAACTTTGTTTCAACGCAGCTCATTTTGTTCCTACCCCACAGCCCCCACCCCTCTTACAAGCTAAGAATTGGAAAGAGCAGATATTTACGCATTTCCGACTCTTTAGGGAATGACCCAAATGGCGAGATTTAGACCCCCCACCTTGAATTTAAGCCTCATAAAAGCTGCTGCAGCTGTTTTAACTTCCTCCCCTTCCGCCACCCCTCTACATTTAGCTGTTATAACTTTAACAGATCCCTTCCTCCCCTCCCCCCCATATACATTTATATTTTAACTTCATGAGATAGGCGCAGTTCCAAATATTACCACAAGAGGTCTCTTGAGTTGAAAGTAAAATTGATTTATATACAAAAATAAAACTGTTATTGTTTTAAAAAAAATTACATTTCCTAGAATTAGATATTTGTGTTTTATCATGCATAATTTGCATAATTCGTTATAATATAAAGATAGAAATATCCAATAGATCACAAATGTCTAAATTTAAACTTGGTAAGTACATCTAATGACTACATTTACTTAATGTTTGTAAATGTTATTTACCATAATTTTTGAAAGGAATGTTCAATTGGCTCCAATGGATTTAGCAACAGCGCTCCATAAAAGGTGTAGGAAAAGTGCTCTACTTTTTACTTTTTTGGTGCAGAAAAAGGGCATAAATATTCTCTATTTTGTTTTGGTTCAAATTTTGCTGTCAAGCTGCGTTCCAAGCTGCTCACTTCAATACCATGAGAAACCTAAAATTTAACTACATGGGGGGTCCCATGGGGGGGTTGTGAAATTGACACCTAGGCAATATATGAGGTGTGGCGAAAAAGGAGTCGAAATCGTAACATTTAGACAAGGTTTGCTTAAGAAAGAGGTGCACTCTTTTACATGGCTGAGACGTAGCTCTCCAAGAAGAAAAGAACGCTCTCGGGTCCCATCGGGGCAGGTAAAAAAATATCAAATCAAAAAAATCAAATAAAGGTTTTTATAAAAGATATACAAAAAACTGTACAAAATTATTTTAACAGTATTTATAGAGTATTCGAGTATTTTCCAGTTTGTGATTCCCGGGGCCCAGGATCCTCACTGCCTGGGTGAGGAGGAGAGGGATCCCAAGACCCTAACACCAACTAGTATGAAACAGCCATATAGTTTTAATATTTTTTAAGTAATTGATATTAGAAATAGTTCTTACATTTATCCCATTTTCACTGATTTGTAAAAGCAATCTGCTTATTTTTTTTCTTCCGACCATTATTTTTTTTAATGACTTTTTCAGTTAGTTAACGATATAAAACTTAGCGTTTTTAGGATCCTTAACTGACACTTTCATTTTGTTAACAGAACTTCAAAATATTACTCATATATCATTAATCTTCAAAAATGATTGTTCCTTGTTATTTGATTCAGGTGCTTTACTTAAACTTAAATACCTGTCTTATAAATTTGGATTACTGATGCTGTCTTCTCAGGGTTAGTTCTGTTCCATTCTTGAACAAGGGCCTTCAGCATAGATTGTTTGTGCCTCGATCGTTCTTTTTCCAATCTTTCCATTCACATTCCATTTACGTTCCATTCTTGGTGTCTTAGTAAAAAACAGTTACATCACAGCTTTGTTCACTTCAATGATGAGGATGGTTCAATCCTCATTCCGGTCTTTGTTGGGAATGGTTCCATCTCCATGTGTGTCTATATAAAATATGAATGTGACGTCACTCTAGTAGCTGTTCTTGTGCCGTGAATGAATACCTGTGTTAAAACTAATCCACTCTCTGGTCAAGGAAAAAATGAAAGACATTAAATAGAAATTGGGATGTAAAAACTTTTTGGCAGGTTCTACATCCTAAATTACCATGCTGGTAAAAGAAACCTTCCTGAAACCTTCTGCTGTACGGGAATTAAAACCATCATTAAGAACAATTCAGAGGGGTGAAAAGGAAGATTATAATTGGTCTGAGAGCTAGCAGGGCCCTGACGAAAAACATTCATCAGAGTAATAAATTTCAAGGTAATTAGTTCTTATGGACTTTTAGAAAACTTAACATTATTTTCAAGCAATTTCCTTTCATTCAACATTTGTCCTTTTAATAATCATTCCAATATTTTTAAAAATTGGTTCTATGTGTTCCTTCTTATTTTCAGGATGATGGAATTGTTCTAGAAAATTCCTTTGGTGTTTAAAGGGAAAAATGAGATTTCTTTTGGGACTTTGTTAAGCATTAAGTCCCTTATCCTTTTGAAAAGACAACAGAAAACATTTCTTGCATCCAGTCTTATCAGGTCTAAATATCCAAAAAATCAAATTCTTTAAAGCTGAACAGTAAACACAATCATTCAAGTAATATTAGAACCACAGGGGATATTTCTGCCATATTTGGTAAGTGAGGAGGCACAAGCAGGCCAGTTGAAATAGTGACTACCTGAGCTAAAACCAATTTGCTCTCTTGTCAAGGAAAATTTGGTCAACTGCAACTGCAACTGCGCCTATAAAAGGAAACCTACCCAGCCCTAACTCTGGCCAGTTAATCTTTGAAAAGGCTCTCTGATAAATTAAAATGATACACATTCATATGATCCAGCAAATAGATTTATTCTTAATTTTTAAATTTTAATGTTAAAGAAGTTGTGGCTTTACTCTAGCATGATTAAATTAACCAGATGCTGCTGCTGTTGCTGCTTGCAAGGGGAAGATGACATTACAGGGCAGAGTAGAGAAGATAAGTCTGCATGATGTGGTAGAAGCAAAGGAAACAGCTGAACAGGTTGTGAAGCAACGGGCTCGGGCAAGGGCAAAAAAGAAGAACCTTGATTCAGGTTCTTCAGCACTATCAGATTCAGAGCTTTCAGATTCAGAGCTTTCAGATTCAGAACTTTCAGATTCAGAGCTTTCAGATTCAGAACTGTCAGATTCAGAACTTTCAGATTCAGAGCTTCCAGATTCAGAGCTTTCAGATTCAGAACTACCAGACCTGTTAAAGGTTTTTGAGGTTTCAGAAGTTTCAGAACCTTCCATGGCAACTATCTCAATGCTTGCTGCCTCTGTATAGATATGAACAGCAGCCAGGAGCACCAGAGAGTAGAAAAGAGACTTGAACATGTTTCCAGGTAGTGATGAGGAGACAGAGTGTGAAGAAGGAAGAGTATCAACCAGATTTTATACACACAAGACTCTTAAACACCTGATACTTTTATGTGATCCAAAATATTATGAAACCTGCATTGTATTGCATCTGTAGTGAGAGTTTTTCCTAGAAAAACTTAGTTTACTTATTCATTTATGGCATGAAAGACAAATGTATGTAGGCAGGAAGGGGGAAGACAAAGGGGTAAAAGTAGGGCAAGAAAACAAGACATGAAGTAAAGAAAATATCAATTTAGTGTACTGTAACTGAGGGGGGGGGGGGTTGTCAGCATATTGAAAAAAAAAATGTTTAATGCTGAAAAAAAAATTTTGAAAAAATAATTTCAAATGTTTTTTAGCCTACAACACTCCCTGGCCACCCCTGAGTCTCCACAAAAAATTCCAGCCCAATCTGTCCAGCCGTTTGGCCGGCTATAGGCAACATATATATATATATATACAAATGTCTTGTTTTATTATATAGATAAATACAAAATTGTACAAAATTATTTTAATAGTATTACAGTATTCCAATATTTCCTACTTTAGGATTCTTGAGCCCCAGGATTGTCCATCTCTACCTGTGCAATTTTAAGCAGAAAAAAAACACTAGTTTTTAAAAAGTATCTGCTTTGTTTTTTTTTCAACCGTTAATTTAAAAAAAATGGTTATTTCCATTTGTTAAAGATTTAAAAATTGTCATTTTTTTAGTTCCTTAACAGACTCTTCCATTTCACTTAACAAAACTTTGCCTAGTCCCAGTTTGAAATATCACTGACATCATAAATCTTTAAACATAATTATTTCTTGAACTTTGATTTAGCTGTGCTTTACTTAAACTTTAAATACCTGATTTCTGATGCTTTCTTCTCAGGTGGTTGGAGGCATATTTATTAAGCATTAAGGGAAAGAACAATATTATTTAGGTGTTTTGAGCAGAAAAGTGGGATTCCTGTGGAGCCTGAATCACACATTTTTCTTTAGTCCCGTATCCTTTTGAAAAGATGACTTAAAACATTTCTTGCATCCAGTCCTATCAGGTCTCACTACCTTTCAAATTTATCAAATCAAATCACCAAACCAAATTCTTTCGGGCTGAACAGTAAACACAATCATCTAGTAATATTAGAACCACAGGGGATATTTCTGCCACAACTGGCAAGTGAGGAGGCACAAGCAGGCCAGTTGAACTATATGAATACCTGTGTTAAAACTAATCCACTCTCTGGTCAAGGAAAAAATGAAAGACATTAAATAGAAATTGGGATGTAAAAACTTTTTGGCAGGTTCTACATCCAAAATTACCATGCTGGTAAAAGAAACCTTCCTGAAACCTTCTGCTGTACGGGAATTAAAACCATCATTAAGAACAATTCAGAGGGGTGAAAAGGAAGATTATAATTGGTCTGAGAGCTAGCAGGGCCCTGACGAAAAACATTCATCAGAGTAATAAATTTCAAGGTAATTAGTTCTTATGGACTTTTAGAAAACTGATTTTATATCTAGATGGAGAGGTTGGAGCAGAGTTTGATTAGGTGCAGAATGAATTACTGGATAGACAAAGTTATTCACCAACCAGTTAAAGTTGCACTGAAAAGAATGAAAAGCAATGAAAAGTAATGCAGTATTTGATCTTTAGTACAGATTGCTTAATAAATGCATCTAATAGTTCAATTCATCATGTAATTACGCTCGTTAAGTGGTTTGTTGTCTACCAGCAAGATTCCTTCTTTCTTAGTGCCAATAGGGAAGGTCATCTAGATGACATTGCGGCCAGTGACAATTATAGGGAAATTGCTAATTTATATATGAACTAGGCTTTTAGGGCGCTTCGCGCCCATCTTCTATTTAAATTGTGAACATGTTCTTTTTGTTTACATTTTAAAACAAAGAAGAAAAAAACTTAGCAAATTTAAATAAAATTTTCAAGAATTTAAATTTTTTTACAAAAACTGTACAAAGAGAAGATGCTCACAGATAAAGCCACAATTACATGTTGAAAAAGAAGATGGGCATGAAGCGCCCTAAATGCCTAATTAAAGATATTAGATATGAATGATATTAAAATAGTTTGACTTGTTGAAATTAATTCTGAACTAATGAGCTGACCACAGATGAGCTTCAGTTTTGTTTTCAGAGGTTTGCAAGTACAAGGATGTGCAGCTGGGACGTCACAGCTCTGTAGAGCAGATCTGAATAAAGCTCTTGATTTGTTTTCATGGGAAGTGCTCTTCTTAGATTTATTGGAGGTGCTTACATTTATTTATTTAAATACAAAAATGTTAATGGGGGAATCCTGAAATCCTGCCTCTTCAGCTAATGTTCAGCATCAAATTAATCCTCAGTTAAAATACAATTCCACACCGTTTCTGTAAAGGGAATTTTTTTCCGAGAGACTTTTCAGTTAATTAAAAACTAAGCTTCTAAAAACAGTTAATAAAAACGTTATTCGGGAGAAAATGAAATCTAAATCAAAATATGTTTGTAAATGTGTATATTCAACAGCCTAAGCTTAAAATTTAGTGAGAATGAGCCATAATTTTTTCAGTTTACAGTGGAAAACCTTAATTTAAACATCACAGATCTGTTAGATCAATAATCATTTTTTTCTAGTGTCTTTTTTGCTATATTATTTTTTCTGTACATAATTTTTTCAGTATTCAATGCACATGTGGTTGTGGATTACAGAAAATCAAAAGCATGTCCTCTCCAAATATTCAAAAACTGCTTTCTTTAAAGGAAAACTTTCCAGCCATAACTCTTATTTAAAAAAGCCATACTCTCTGATAAAATAACAAGATACACATTCATATGATCAAGCAAATAGATTTATTTTCAATATTTGAATTTTTATTAGTTTTAATGTCAAAGAAGTTGTGGCTTTACACCCCCATGATTAAATTAACCAGATGCTGCTGCTGCTGTTGCTGCTTGCAAGGGGAAGATGACATTACAGGGCAGAGTAGAGAAGATAAGTCTGCATGATGTGGTAGAAGCAAAGGAAACAGCTGAACAGGTTGTGAAGCAACGGGCCCGGGCAAGCGCAAAAAAGAAGAACCTTGATTCAGGTTCTTCAGCACTATCAGATTCAGAGCTTTCAGATTCAGAACTGTCAGATTCAGAACTTTCAGATTCAGAGCTTCCAGATTCAGAGCTTTCAGATTCAGAACTACCAGACCTGTTAAAGGTTTTTGAGGTTTCAGAAGTTTCAGAGCCTTCCACGGCAACAATCTCAATGCTTGCTGCCTCTGTATAGAAGAGAACAGCAGCCAGGAGTACCAAAGAGTAGAGAAGAGACTTGAACATGTTTCCAGGAAGTAATGAGGAGACAGAGTGTGAGGATGGAAGAGTAGCCACCAGGTTATATACACACAAGAAAACTTGAACACCTGATACTCTGTTTGATCCAAACGATTAAGTAATATTTTTTTATTTTATCTAAAAAATTTCTCAATGTATATATTTTCCTAGAAAAACTTTATTTACTAAATATGTTTTATTATTTGCATTAGAAACATTTTTTAGAATTCTGTTTTTTTGATGTTGTAGACAAACACTCAACTCAAAGAAAATATAGACTCACATTTCTTAACCTTTCGGGTCCAATTTCAGTCTCAACATCATCTTAGAATAAGTTGAATCAGTCTTTTAAATAAAAAATTATGAAGTATTGTTACATTGTATTTTTGGCATTTTTTATGCATAGGGTAGGGTTTAAGAAGGTCAAAAGGCTGGACAGTGTTTAATTCAAGATAGCCCATAAATTTTTTGTTATTTGCTAATACAGATCTGAAAACTACAATCTTAGAAATTTAACAAATGGATGCACAAACATGTGTCACATTTTAATATTTGTCCAATTTACATTCAATTTTATTTGGACGTTTTTTAATATCCAAAGTGTTAGAGTTAGTGGTCTAATTTTTATTTTAATGAGCTGTCCTTACATTCAAACTATGAACATGCATTCCAACCCTATACCTTTACTCTAATGCCTTTTTCTAGGCTTAATCTAAGCAAAACATAGATGCTGACCCCCAGCCTTTATTGGGTTTAATATACAAGTTAGAATTTTTTAAAATTTATGAGCTGCCATAACACACTTTTTTACATACAACTATTTTAATGTATAATTCCAAGAATTTAAAAACATATTTACATGACTAAGATTTGAGTGTAAAAAGGTTTATTATTATCTATTAATAATATATATACTCTGTAAACAATAAATACAATATAATACACTAAACAAATATAAACTTATGTGTGAGGACCAACATCATTCAAATATATAACTCATCAATAAAAAGATAAGAACATTTATTTCCTATTTTTGTAATTTTTTTTTTTCAGATTTTAGACATATTATAAACTTGAATTGTTAAACCATTTTTCAACAAATTTGAACTTTCAGGGCCCATATTTTATTTCAGTTGTGATCATTTATACATTGTGAAACAAAAAACAAAACAAAATTTTGTAGACTTTATATATATAATGTCAGCCATTTAGAACAATTTAAAGAAAACTGTGTATTTATATAAATACGTTTATCAATTGTCTGGATAATGGTTTGTGTAGAACATTTTTTCTGGGACCTGATTCTAACCCTGATTTTAAATTCTGCCCTTTAGTCAAATTTGAAATTATTAAACCTTTGGAAATCGACAACTAAAAGCAGAAAATCTGAAAACCCTATATTGTTATTTTTATAAAAAGGAAAAGAGAAATGTTTACAGTTGAAAACAACAACAAAAGGTTAGATTATCACTAAGAAGAAGTATATTAACATATAGTTATCGCTGTTTGTTTGTTTATTTGTATGGATGTCCAATCACAACTCATTATATCTTTGATCAATTTGCCAAAAATTTATATTGGGGAACTCTGTAACATAACAAAAGTTGTCTTACCTTGGTTAAAAAATCAAAGTTGATCGGGTTGACTTTCATTAAAGGGACCGTTCACTTATTTGGGTAATTTCAGGGTAAACTAAACAGCCTATTCACGCTTGATCGGTAATAGTCTTACTTTTCAAAGACAACTGTGGCCGGAGAAAAAAGCCGATTTTTCGTTCAGAATTTGGGCCACAGTTGTATTTGAAAAGTAAGACTAATACCAATCAACAGCAAATAGGCTGTTTGGTTTACCCTGAAATTACCCAAATAAGTGAACGGTCCCTTTAAGGAAACTTTATTCCAGACAAAGCTGGGGTTCTAGTTTTATAAAATCAAATTATGAAGTAAACTTTAACATTGAGCTGTCTGCCAACTTTTGAAACATATTTCATTGATCTTAGCAAAACGACAACTTGTTGGCAGAATTATACTCAAACTCAGCATCTAAGATAGCAAACATAATAAAATTGTAACTCAAAGTATTTATAAACTACTTTCTTAAATGACAGACCGGCTATGTAAGGTAGTTAAGCTGAGTATGCAGTGTTGCGGACAAAGTAATTGATCAAGTAATTGAAAAGCTTTATTTATATAGCAAAATATTCAAGGAGACTGTATAAGGGTAATTTAAAGTGATCTTCCATGCAAAGGTACAACAGTACCCTTGAAAAGTATTTATTTTGATAATTTCTCCATTGCTTCTCATAAGCAAGAAATGCGTAAGCAAATAAAAATAGATAGTTTTAAGAAACAAAAAAAATTGATATCTAATTAATATTTGACATGAAAAGCATCAAAGGGTACCGTCTTGAATCTACATTCTTTGCATGGACTATGGAGGGTTATCCTAAATTACACTTATGCAGTCCCTTCAATCGGTTGAACTTGAACATGAATGTTTTCTAGCAGACTCCCAGAATTTCAAGGCAGAGTGGTGCTGCTGATTCAGCAAATAGCACAGCTAGAACTGGAAGAGCCTCTGGCATAAGTTTTGCAACTAGTTCACCGCAATCCTCAGTATGTTCTCCATTCCCACAGAACTGTTCTCCTTGTAGAAGAACAATAGCATCCTCAATAGTAGTTTTCTCCTCCATAAATGCAGCTAATATATAAACAGCTCCTGTACATTCTTCACATGTCCACTCTCTAGCATAAGCTGGTGTTGTTAATGCTGGTTTACAGAGATCAGCTCTCTCACATGCTTCCTCAGGTTCAAGGAAGACGGGGTAGAGAATATTAGCCATTGATTCCCAGTTTCCATTTAGTCCTGCTTCACAAGTAGCTGGATCTTCTGCTAGTGGACACAAGGAGGTCACTAGAACAGATATTTGTTGAGTAATAGCATCTGCTGTCAGAAGACGGTCCATCAATGCAACAGAGGCTACTTTGCATTCATCACATGATGCCTCCTGTGTTGCTGTTGATAGACCAGCTAATGTAGAGACAAGTAATACAAGCTTTAGCATCATTTAGCTGAGGACTAAATCTCAATTAAAGTTTACTGATTTCCCCTCATCTTATATACTCGCCTCATCTTATCTTTGCTTTTCCAAAGAAACATATTTTTAACAGAATTGTTTGTTTATCAAATTTATTTATTAATTCTAGGAATATTGTTTTATCCTCTTTGTTCACAATAACACTTAGATATCGTAGACCTTAGATATGTTAAACTATGGATTCCACTCGCCACTAAAATCCACCATTTCTTCGGGCAGTGTACCACAGAGTACTGCAGAATGGACCGAAAGCTTAGTTAAATGTGACTCTTCAATCAAATAATCTAAGTTAAGGTTATAAAGATTAGGGATTTAAACTGGTTTGTGGCAAAGACTCAATTCTTTATATAAGAATCCAATACATGTCAAATATAGAGAATAGAAAAAAACATGTTTGTAAATTATATCTGTAATCTTTATGTATATATTGCAAATATTGGCTTAAAACTAAACCATTTTATTATATTTCAGGATCTCACTACAGTACATCTACATCATGTTTCATGCCTTCCAGAAATCTTTAGAAGATTCAGCTGACTTAAATAAAAATATTTTCATATCTATAAACTTGCCAAACGGCTGGACCGAATGAGCTGAATTTTTTGGAGGGCCTGGGAAAAATTTTGCCGCGCACTTCACCTATAATAAATATATCACAATTTGTTGAATTCTTATATGAATAAAATGTTAAGTTAAAAACTGAAATATTTATTGTATATGTATATAGATAAATAATAAATTGATTATTCAATCAAAACAGCAAATTATAAAAATGCGAAATTTAAATGGTTCACTTTTTGAAAATCTGACACTGAAAGAAAGCAACTAAATGATACAAATCTATTTTTTAACATTAATATAATAAATGAATAAAAATATTTACAATGATTTCACCAACATATTAACAAACAACAAAGCAAAAAGTAAAAACCTAAAATATTATAAAGGAACCTAAACTTTTTTAAAAAAATACATTTCAGTTTTCCAATATTCCAAAATCCAGTAAATCCAATATTCCACAGTTCACTTTTACATTATTTGAGTGTAAAATCTGTTTATGCTAAGTATTCCCTTCATAATACATTTCTAGGATATTGGTAAACTCCAGCTGAATGCAGTAGCCGGGCTTTCAAGCAAAATATATAATTCAGCATAGTCTTTTTTTGTTAATTAACAAAAAAACTGAAAAATTAACGAATCATCAATAAAAAAATGGATCGGTTAAATTCAAATAATGGACCAAAAAACAAGTAAAATTACTTAATTCAGGAAAAATATCAGTTTTTTAGGATTTATTAAATTTGAAATTGTCCATAAAATATGATCATTGTATATATATTGAGGGAAGGTAGGCCAACCACAACAATCTCACGTCCAAGCCACATTCTCCTCATTTTCTCGTCCGAGCCACCTCGAAATTCTCATCTTATGTTTTTAAAGTGTCCAAATCCAAACTTGCTGTCATGATGAACAAGTTCACTCTTTAAACTGAATATATCTTGAAGGAAAGGCAAAGATTTTTATTCTGAAAAGGTAAATTTTTCCAAAAATCTTAAAAATATAAGACGTTTTGCAATCTCTAATTCTGAATCTGACCATGAGAAAAGCTGAAATTAAAAAGCAAATTTAAAAAATATGCGGTATACCTCAATATCCCCCTGGTAGGCTGGTTTACTGCGGTATACCTCAGTATCCCCCTGGTAGGCTGGTTTACTGCAGTATACTTCAGTATCCCCATGGTAGGCTGGTTTACTGCGGTATACCTCAGTATCCCCCTGGTAGGCTGGTTTACTGCGGTATATCTCAGTATCCCCTCTGGTAGGCTGGTTTACTTCGGTATACCTCAGTATCCCCATGGTAGGCTGGTTTACTGCGGTATACCTCAGTATCCCCCTGGTAGGCTGGTTTACTGCGGTATACCTCAGTATCCCCCTGGTAGGCTGGTTTCCTGCGGTATACCTCAGTATCCCCCTGGTAGGCTGGTTTACTGCGGTATACCTCAGTATCCCCCTGGTAGGCTGGTTTACTGCGGTATACCTCAGTATCCCCCCTTGCTAACAATGAAGAACTCAGTTACTCGACCTCAATCCCTAGGCATTCACAAAATAATATTTATATCAATAGTTCAACAAGTCATTACACAAGATTTGGACTGGGAGTATATTTTGTCGTATACAAGCTTTATTTATAAAGTAATAGATAAAGTGTAAAAGAAAACACTTGTTACTTTGCTAGTAAATAAGTTATTAAGTTTGTTATCAATTTTTTCAAAAATTCTTTGGAAGTAGATTTAATCTATTTATAAATTTGGCTTATACTAAACTATAGTGTGTAACTTTTCCCCTGCTAACCTTATAATTAACTAGGAAAACTTTGCAAACTTTGAAATATTTTCACGATTGATTGATTGGATAAAACTATTTAAAACTTTCCATTTCATGATCTTAATTACACTTATTAAAGATATTGTTCAGCAATTCATTGGACTCCAGTTATGATAGTTAAAGGGACAGAAAGCGTAATTTCGAGTGACTTTCCATTTACAGAGGATTCAGAACAATACATTAAACATTTGACTGATCAAGGTTGAAGAACATTTCTTTATTTAACTTTTGAAAACCTTGTAATTGTTGAACACTCCGTTTGCAACTTTGATTGTTTAGAAGCTGCAGAATTTAGATAATTACATTTCAATTCATTAAAACCGAGTTATACATAGATATTCTGGACTTTCCAGTTCATACAGTACACTAGCGTACACTCCAGGTTTACGACTTTCTACACAACATTTAAGAGATATACCTACGAAGTTCTCTGTCCTCGATGATCAGATCAGTAAAAGGTTTAAAGGGTACCGTTGTGAATCCTTCCTTCTTTATAACCTTTTACAACATTTTAAAAAAAATGTAGTTTTTTGTAAACTTTATTGTTTAAAAAAATTTATATAAAAGATATTAAATATGAGAGGGAAAAGCTATAAAAAGGTGTATCCTATCCTATCCTATCCTATCCTATCCTATCCCCAATTAGATTTATGAGAATAATTGAGAAAAATAGTTTGTTTACGTTTTTGCTCGATATATCTACAGGGTTACCCACAAAGGATGAGACTGCAGAGACGACAGTACATAATCTATTCTGTCTGTACTTTTATATTTATGAATCTCTGCAACTGTAAATTGGTTTCCTTCTTGTTCAAATTATTTGATAGACCATTAAAAGGTAGAAAACTTCATTTAACCTTGGAATCGTCTTTTTTAAAGAGTTTCAGGTCGTCTTTGTAGTTTCATTCTTTGTGGGAAAGCCTGTATGTATATTCTATATTTGTTAGAGTAGAATGGCTGAGACTGAAGTACCTAAATATCAATTAGAAGATATTCTAAACAAAGCTAAAGCTCCGCCACAGATTCTAGATCTACAGGGAGTAAAGTAAGTTTAAAGGGAGTGTTCGCGGTTAGTAAACAAGGGGTAAACCACTGTTTATTTTTTAATTCTGTTTTCAAGTCTCAAAGAAAATTTGCTTTTTGATTAAATCACAGTTTTTATAATTCCTCTTTAGATAAAAACATGAATTAATCAATAATGGTTTTCCAATTTTTTTGTTTTTTATTATTATTATTATTATCGTTATTATTTTAAGTATAATTGTCATCATTGTCCTCATCAATATTTTTTTTCATATTTTTAAATTAAGCAATTTTGAAACTTTTGAGTTTAAAAGCTGGAAAAATATGATTCTGGAAATTTTTTAGAAAAATGGGTTTAATGATAAATGACGGTCGGAGATTAGAAGATAAATTACTACTTAACCGGGAGTTGTCATGACTTATACGATCGTGAGGTTTAGAACCCAAAAAAGGTGTTGGAGGCCCTCGGATAAGTGGTTTTTCCATCAATTTAATTATCCTCCCATAATCTCTTGATTAAGTTGTAATAAATAGTTATTATTATTTATCTAGAATCAGTACAAAAGAAGAATATAGAAAATATTATATTTTATCTAGAATCAGTACAGAAGAAGAATATAGAAAAATATTATATTTTATCTAGAATCAGTACAGAAGAAGAAAATAGAAATATATTATATTTTATCTAGGATCAGTACAGAAGAAGAATATAGAAAATATTATATTTTATCTAGAATCAGTACAAAAGAAGAATATAGAAAATATTATATTTTATCTAGAATCAGTACAGAAGAAGAATACAGAAAAATATTATATTTTATCTAGAATCAGTACAGAAGAAGAATATAGAAAAATATCATTTATCTAGAATCAGTACAGAAGAAGAAGATAGAAAATATTATATTTTATCTAGAATCAGTACAGAAGAAGAAAATAGAAATATATTATATTTTATCTAGAATCAGTACAGAAGAAGAATATAGAAAAATATATTATATTTTATCTAGAATCAGTACAGAAGAAGAATATAGAAAATATATTATATTTTATCTAGAATCAGTACAGAAGAAGAATATAGAAAAATATATTATATTTTATCTAGAATCAGTACAGAAGAAGAATATAGAAAATATATTATATTTTATCTAGAATCAGTACAGAAGAAGAATATATAAAAATATATTATATTTTATCTAGAATCAGTACAGAAGAAGAATATAGAATATATTATATTTTATCTAGAATCAGTACAGAAGAAGAATATAAAAAATATATTATATTTTATCTAGAATCAGTACAGAAGAAGAATATAGAAAAATAATGGAAAAAATACCGGAGTATAAAGTCAAGCCAGAGAAGGTAAATAATGTTGTTTTTAGTTTAAATATTTCTTCCTTTTAAATTATTTTTATCGTTTGTACATATACAGGGTGATTAGCAGCGCCTGATGCAAAATTGTACCTTTTTTGTGCAACTCTCTTGTATGATGTTTTTTCAATATTTTATTAGAAATTTTGTATTTTTTTGCTACTACTATGGAAAAAAACTAAATCCGCGAACCTTTTTTCTCTCAAAATCAAAAGTTCAGAAAAGCAAAAATGTGTACATGAATTATTTCTTTCAAATTCTAAAACTTTATAAAGATTGAATTGCAGGATCACAGAAAATTTGCAAAATTGTAAAAAGAAAATTCGCAATTTTCAGTTCTGGTCTAATTTTTCAGGAAAAGTTCTTTAAATCCTCTAGTTTCTTTCTCGTTACTATATTCAAAAGTTTTAATATACGCTGTACAGTTGAAACCTGAAGAGCCACTGAAAAACAACTTTTCCTTGAAAATAATACCAGAATTAAAAATGGCGAATTTTCTTTTATGGTTCTCTGTATATGACCCCCTGAATCCCGATTATAATGATGTGAGGACAAAATCTGCCCTGTTTGTTACTGATATTCAATTCCTTTGACCATCAAGAGATTCTTATAAAATATTGGATTAAACCTTAAACGCTTTATCAAATTCAATACCAAGTCGGAGGGGATAACTTTTGTTTGTGATAACGCATATGCAGGGGGGGGGGGCTATGGGGGCCAAGCCCCTGGAGAAGAGATTTAACCCAATATTAGGGCAAAGCTCTCCCACCTGGAGTTTCGAGAAAGGGTATGCTCAGATTGCTCACTTCCTCCATGGAAAATATCTGTACGCACTATGCATCCCTGTCACTTAGTTCCTGTCACTATCTCCGTATTGACGTTTAACTACCTAAACCGAAGAAGCTTGTCCATTACTGTAACAATGGAGGCATCTCGTATTTTTGGTCTATAGCCGTCAACTGGAAAAGTATATGACTAACTACAAGGAATAACTTTTAACTTTATAGAACATTAAAGGTATATAAACATCCATACTAAGGTTGCAGAAAGTACAGACCAGATCAGTGCCTTAGCTTCAAAACTCAAACTTCTATTCTCGACTAAACTTCAGATTAAACAAGAGCTTAAATCAGTGGCTCAACTAGAAACTAACCCCCAAGCTAATTCGGAGGCTACACCAGAAACTAAAGTTGATTCTACTGAACCGGAAGTTAATATTCCTAAACCGGAACTGATACCGGAAACTAATGCAGCGACACGGCAATGGTTTGAAAAGAAACAGGAACCTATTTTTGAAGAAGAAACAAGCAAAAGAAAAATGGTGACTCCAGGCATGGAAAATCTAATTCTAAATATTTGTGTACCCTTACATATCCGTAAGAGTCTCTATAAGTTATAGTTTCTATTAATCTTGTGGAAAAAGGGAATATTGAACTTAAAAAAGAATATCAAATGCACCCATATTAAAAAAGCTACAAAAAATAGGATAATGCAAAGGTTTATGTCCTAATGGCGCTTTAAGGTTTTCAATAATATTAATTTTAACAGGTTACATGAAAATTAAGCTCAGGAAATAATCCCTAGGGACAGTTTATGAACATAATATTCTGCTTAAAGAAGTTAATGAAGGAATTATTTATTTATATTATTTTTGATAATGTCTATTAAAATTTGATTTTTATCAAATAAACCGTTCATTTTGTTTAAATGACGGCTTTTCTTTTTCTTAACTTTTTTAACCTTCGTTAATTGAATCCCTTTTCTTAACTCGTTAATTGAATCCCCTTTCTTAACTCGTTCATTGAATCCCTTTTCTTAACTCGTTAATTGAATCCCCTTTCTTAACTCGTTATTGTCCTAGCCAATCCAGTTTGATGTTATAAAGTTAAGTCACGTTGTTGCCATTTTTTTGTATAAATTAGTATAAACCTGTGGATACAGACCTACTTCTAGTGAACACTGAGTCCTTACATCTTCTCACGAGCCATGAGAGGTCCCACACTAATCCCCATGGGGTGAGGGCATGCTTCATGTTGCAACTTCTATAATTCTAAGTGTCGTGTGCTGTGCATGTTTATGTTTGTTGTGTTAGATATTGGTTAATATTTGCCAATTTTATCGTCTTTAAAGGGACTGTAAACCTAATTTCAAGCTACCCTCCATGAAAAGATGCCCGATTTACAACGATAACTTTGAAAGCTAGGTTTGTCTGATCATGTAAGAATTAAGTTTTTGTTTCTTTAAACTGATTAGCTTAATTTGCGGTTCCTCTGCAGCGGAAGTAACTTGTAAATTNCCAATGGTTCAATTTTCTAAAGGATATCTAAACCAATGGTTCAGTTTACTAAAGGATATCAAACCAATGGTTCTATTTACTAAAGGATATCTAAACCAATGGTTCAATTTACTAAAGGATATCTAAACCAATGGTTCAATTTACTAAAGGATATCTAAACCAATGGTTCAATTTAGTAAAGGATATCTAAACCAATGGTTCAATTTACTAAAGGATATCTAAACCAATGGTTCAATGGAAGGTTCAACCCATCTCACTCGTCATTCAGAATATATAATAAAATCTGAAGTACCCGGCGTTGCGCGTGGAATTTTGAAAAAATTTTATTTAAAGAAAAAATGAAATATTTTTAGCCTTTGTTACCCCCGGGGTACTCAAGGTTTCCCTGAAAAATAGTCAGCCCATTCGGTCCAGTGCAGCCCTTTGGCCAGCTATAGCTAACATATAGCCTTATATACATTAAAGGAAAAATTGCACTGTCATGAAAACAAAATATTTCTATGAATGTTTTACGATTTACATTTGTGAATATCTGGCAGACCGTTTCTCTTTTTCCACATCATTAATTCAAATAAAACTCTTTCAATTGGCAGCAGATCTACTCTAATACCAAAAACGCATAAAAATATATATTATTTTAAACTCAAATCTTATAATCCCTTTATCTGTGCAACTTGATGATATAACTTCTAAAATATTATTTAACCTAAAGGGACAGTCCGACTTGTATACATTTTTGGTCGTCGCTATCTAATAATTAAAAAAAAAAACAATTCTGAAACGAATCCACCCAAAAGTACGATTTTGAACGTCGACTTTGCGCTCAAACTCAGAATTTACAGATCTTTAAAAAGTGTTATATGTCAACAACACTGCATACTCAGTTCAACTACCTTACATAGCCGGTCACTCCCTTTAAAATGTTTCACTTGACTGACCCTCTTTAGTTCTAATGAACAATCATTAAATGAAGCAAAAGCATTTTTTTACGTAACTCAAAAGTAATTGGTCGGAGGTTGTTGAGATTTTCTGACTTTTCCTAAATACCCATAGCCGTCCCTTTAGATATAAAACCGGGCTTTTATACTAACTACCTGAGTCTTCAGGCATACTGCCTGAATAACTACTTTTTCCTGTAACAAACTAAATATTTGTTTTGATCCTTTTTCAGTTGTAAGATTTTGATAATTTTTAGCGTTTTCGAAAGCCTCTGATATAAGGAAACGGATTGCACAAGTTTTGCAAAAAAAATTTGCAAACAAATTGCAAACAACCAGTCAAACTAAATTTGCCATTTTTTAGTTTTCTTAATTAATCATCACTCCATCAGGTTATTTAAAATTTTGCTAAATTTTTTGCTTGAAATGGTTAGGCCAAGGACTTTTTAAAAATGTATATTTCATCATTTTTTGAACATTTTTAAAATTGTTTTTTAACTTTTTAAATTGTAACTAGATTTTGCCAAACAAATTTAAATTTTTGCCAATTTGCAATCTTTTTGCAGTTTCTAAAAGTTGAGCATAAGAGCTGTCCAATGATGTATCATTTGTCATATATTGGACATCAAACATGGGTTTTAGAGGGGGGGGAGGGTCAAATCCTGGTCTTCAAGTACCCCAGCAGGGATAGGGTGAAATCTTGGATCTTAAAACTCTTAAAGATAATTTCGAAACTTTGACTAAAACACTGTGTAACTTCTGAACCGAATATTAAAAGGAAGGTTTTTGCATAACAAATTGGAGCGAGGAACAAATATACTTTTTGCTGTGCATCTCATTATTTCATGATTTAAGTTTAAGTCTTTAATTTATGTCATTAGGTCGGGTCACATTATGATACCCACAAATGAATTTTTTTCATCATACAATATATTTGTTTATTTCTTATGTTTTATTTGTATTTATCAAATATAAACATCAAAAGCCTACTATAGAACTGGCTTGATCCCAGGAAAGGATTACTCTTAGATATTATAAAAAATTCTTTCCAATTTACAAATTTTAGAAAAGAGAAAAATTGCTAATAATTTTAAATTCACTAAAAAAGAAAGGTATGCCAAGGGATCAACAAAAAATCCGTATAAACAATAGATATTTGTTTATATTTTCCTGGATTGTGGGAAGCTGTATATTGTATAGATGGGAATCATTTTTATACATTTATGTTTTTTTTTTATTAAAGGTGATCTTACAGAATCTGAGATGTTCAAGAAAAAGTGAAAAACTGATTTTCTGTCATAGGTTTACTTTTAGATCATTAAGCTTTTTTTTCTCTGACCTGAGAAATCTTTTATTGGTTCATATGTTTGGCTAGAGTAAAAATTTTGCTTAATACGATAAAAGCCAACTTTGAAGTTATATGTTAAGCAATTAATATCTTTACTTTGTATATTAAAAGGGAAATGAACTGTAATATTTAAAGGGACTGTACGCGTGATTTCAAGTGACCCACCCTGCAAAGAATGCAATGCCCGATTTCCAATAGTAGCCTTGAAATGTGTATCCGAGAAAGTATAGAATTAGATATCAATGTTTCTTTAAACTATTGTTTTTTATTTGCGGTTTCTTTGCAAAAGTTACTTTTACATTTTTTGCAAATTTTGTGTATAAGAAGCAATGTAGAAACTTAAAGAAAAAAACACATTTCGAGTCAGAAAAACGACAATCTCTTCAACATTTTTAATCACAAGTTTCACCTTTAAACAATGGCCATCAGTAGATGTTTGATATTGGTTTCTGTAGTAGAGCAGAACATGATTCTCTATAACTTCTCTATAAACAGATTTATCGTTGTCAGTAAATTCTTTTTAGCTGTCTCTACAGTCTACACAATACAGAGGATTAGGATTAAAGGGACTGTGTAGAGTCTGAGCGGTATCTTGAGTAAATCTCTGTTCATAGAGCGATATTTTAGGTCACAATGGTACCCTTCAAAGATTTACTAGTTTTTTCCCGAAAATTAATAACGTTAATTTTGGCTTTTCTAAAAATAGATGTGTACATTTTTTCTTCAGAAACATTGAAGACTCCCTTCATCATCAAAATTTGTTAAAGGGAGTGTTCGCGAAAAATGAAAGGGGGGTATAGGCTTACGGCGAAAAATAAGCGCTTTTGATCGCTACTAATCTTACTTCTATCTGTTGCGTCTATAAGGAGATATTTGTTAATGACAACTGCTGCTGAAGAACGTAGTCACCATACAAATTCAAATAGCTGCAACATTCAACTCGGATCGTAAAATAATTAATTTAATTCTAAACAAATCATTCAGATATTGCAAACAATAATCATCGATTATTTTTCGACGCATTCTTATTGTGAATTTTTTCACCTATTTCAAAATACTAAATTGGATGCCCATTAAAAGCAATTTTTGCGGAAAGCTGCTTGCCTTGCCAAAAAACTATAATTTTCGAATTATCTTTGCAACCTGCGGGTGTCAACCTTTAATAATCAACCTAAGACTAGTTGATACAACAGAATACATAGTTTGAAATATCTATGGTTCACGACAGGAGTAGCAAAGATATAGCGATATAAAAAAGCAGAGTTTGCGGCAATAACACCGTTCTTTGAGCGAAATTTCGAAAAGCTTTAAGAAAATAAAAGTATCTTTACTAACTTTCAATAACCTGGGCAGCACTGGGTTCCCAAGCTAGTATTAGATATAGCACTCTTTTAGCGTTTAAAAGTTAAAGTATTATGCGTATTTTAAAATGCCGGTATTTTTTCTTGTTAAGAAAACTTTTGGCAATTTAAAAAATCCCAACCGTTGTATTTATCTGCGAACTGGGTTGCCAGGATATATTTTCTACTTAACAATTCTACTCAGGTCTTCTGGAAAGAAGTTAACAAATTACACCCTAGTTCAATTCACCTTTTCCTGTTTAAACAACATTGTTTTCAATCCAGTTGTTAATATCTTTCATTTCAAAATGTTTTCTTAAAGAAACTGTTGACGTAGCTACTATGTATTTATAGAATACTCATCGGTTCATTTTAACCAGAAAGTTTGATTATAATGGTGAAGATGTCGTCAGTTTTACAGCTTAAAAACTGCTTAATAATCTTCAAGTATGGTCTGGTGAGTCTGGTGTGGTTTGGTTGTGTCTGGTATGGTCTGATTTGATCTAGTAGTGTTTGGATCGGTCTGATTTGATCTGGTAGTGTTTGGACTGGTCTAGTACGGTCTACTTGAGTCTGGTATTGGTTTGGTTTGGTCAATGTCTAGTTGAGTCTGGTAGGGTTTGGTTGAGTCTGGTATAGTTTGTTTGAGTCTGGCATGGTTTGGTTAAGTCTAGTATAGTTTGGTTTGCTCTGGTATGGTCTGGCTAAGTTTCATATATTCTAGATGAGTCTGTCATGGTTTGTTTTGGTCTACGTCTGTTTAAGTCTGGTATGGTTTGGCTGAGTTTGGTATGTTTTGGTTGAGTCTGATATGGTTTGGTTGAGTCGTGTATGGTATGGTTGAGTTTCGTATGTTCTGGATAAGTCTGTTATGGTTTGGTTTGGTCCATTTCTGTTTGAGTCTAGTATGGTTTGGTTGAGTCTTGAATGGTTTGGTTGAGTCTGGTATGGTTTGGTTGAGTCTTGTATGGTTGGTTGAGTCTTGTATGGTATGGTTAAGTTTCGTATGGTCTGGATGAGTTTGACATGGTCTGTTTGGTTCTGTTATTGTTTGGTTTGGTGAATGTCTGGTTGAGTCTGGTATGGGTAGGTTTGGTTTGGTACAGTCTGGTTGAGACTGGTATGGGTTGGTTGAGTCCTGTATGGTCTGATTAAGTCTAGTATAGTTTGGTTGAGTCTGGTATGATTTGATTTGGTCTGGTATGGTTTGGTTTGGTCTGGTACAGTCTGGTGAGTGTGGTATGGTTGGAAAGGAAGAACTAAAAATAAAGAATCCAAAGTTTTCTAAACTTTCTGAATCAATTCTGAATCTATTGGAGTTGTATAAAACTTGGACCGAAAAGTAATCAAATTAAAAACTTATTATAGACAGTAGTCACATATCCATGACTTTATCCATGTGTGACAAATGAGATGCATATACAAAATTAATAGGATGGGGGTGGGTCTAAAAATCATTCCCTAGGAAATTATTAAAAATTTCTTTCATAATAGAATTAGTAAATGTATAAGATATTTGTTAAAATTTAAAACATGAATTATAATTTAGCGTTTAAGATATCTGAAGGACATTATGTTTATTGTTTTTAAATGTTTTGATTTTTTCGTGTTTAGATGTTTTAAATGTTTCAAATAATCAAATTATTTTAAGCATTTAAACTATTGATGTTTTAGTACTTTTAAATGTTTTAAATATTTGATATTCCTTTCATGTGACCAGAGCTGAAAACTATAGAATGGGATATTCTTAATCCCGATCGGTTAATTAATCTGGAGATTAAGAACAAGAGGAGAACAAGCATTATTTAATCTGGAGATTAAGAAAAAGAGGAAAGATCAAGCATTGATCTCGATATCCACTATTCTAAAGTTTTCAGCTCAGAGCTGAAACTTCTTGTATCGGATACCCCTAATCCTGATTGCTAAATCTCTGTAGACACTTTTGCTTTTAAGCTTAATCCTCTCTTTTGGATATACCTGCAGTCTTCGAACCAAATAGAGTTCTCTCATTGATTGCGCGCCAAAATTTTAAATTTCTCGGCTTCTAATTGGCTGTTCGGGTTCTACAATCAACATTCTGATTGGTTGCAGTTTCGACAATTTCCCGGAATGAATAATTTCAAAGTTTTTAGCTCAGGTTGTTTTTTGTCCTCATTTAAAGTCAATTGATCTCTATTTTTAAACCCAACTTTATTATCCCGCAGCTGCAGATTTTAAGCAGAAATATATTTCTTATTTATATGAATATAATACTTTGAGATGTGAAAATGTTCCTGGTCAAGCCTTAAGTTACGAGAATTTGAGATTGAGCCGGGATTTTTCAATTTTCTACTCTAAATTTTATTTCGATTTAATTTGATAACTTAAAATCCCGCCTCATTTTCAAACTATTGCCTCGACTAGGTATAAATAGTCATAAAATATGTTAAATTTTGCATTATTGTTTGCATATTTTCATTGTTAAAAAGGTTTTTTTTTGTTTTTCCATGTTTTTTAAATGTTGATATGCTTGTTTTTTTCTTTTAAAAATATATGTTTAATATTTAAAGTTGAGTGATATTGAGGCGGAGCTGAAGTACGAGGTGAGGGATAAAGTAAAATAAAAAAGAATAAAAAATAAGAAATAGTAAAAAGATAAAAATTTAATAAAAATAAAGGAACTGTTCACATAATTTCAACAGATTGGGGGGGCAAGCTCGATTCACAACGATACCCTTTCAACCTCTAGAGGAAATAATTTCAATTAGTTGAGGAAATAGCATTTATAAAAATAAAAATAAGAAGGTTAAATGAGGTGTAATCCTCTCCCCCCCCCCACATGAAATCAAACATGTTTTTACTTGTTCAAATTTCTTGTTAGAATGCAGAAAATGTAAAAGGTTTGACTATTAAATATCGGAGAAGAAGTTGGAAAATGGTTTTTTTGCTGAACAGGATGTTTTTAAATGATTAATTTATGCAGCAAACCCTGAAACTTTAAACTGTACACACAGTTGACACTGCAACCCAACGTAGACCTGATATGTTTAAAACTATAAATTTTGTTTGATAAATAAATTAAGTTTTAAATTTTAGTTTATGCCCAAACCATAAGCTGAATTTTAATGGGTAAAATTAGTTCTTCTGCAATCTTACTAAATGCGTCTTTATATTGGATTATGGGACATTGGGGGAAAAAAATTTAAAAACCCCCATTTAAACTTTCATTAGACTAAAAAATCATACTTATTAATTCACCAATTTTTGTCATTTGAATTGATGGAGATAAGATATAAAATTTGTAATTAAAATACAACAAGTTCTTTAATTACTTATGATTCTGGAATTTTAAAAAGGGCTAAAAATTTTTTTTATAAGAACGTTAAAATAAAAAAGATTACTAAAAGTTTCTAATTTTAAAACATTTTTTTACTTTCTCTTTTAACCATAAACACTAAGGGTGAATAAAAAGTTAAAAATTGAATTTGATTGTAGACTAGCGAAGGCTGAATTGTATTTTGTTTACAAATTCAAGCAAGGTTGCATGCCGTAAATTTGCATAGTAGTGTTTGCATGCATCTAGATATAAACTTTAAAAGCATTATCTATTAATATGGTTGGCCTGTCTGTTTTCTTGGTGTCCAATAAACGTAAAAACGGCTGATGCGATCGAGACAAAAAAATATTTTCTTAATTTCTAAAATTCGCCAATAAATGTTAAGGAATATCTGCAAAATATTTTCTATTTAAAATTACTTTGTTTTGAAAAAATCGAAAGGTTTTAATTTGAAGCTGATACTTTAAATAGATTCTTAATTAATTCTTAATATATGTTGAACTTTTAAAATATATTTCAATTTCAATTCAATTCTTCGCATTTATTTTAGTCAATTTCATAAGAGTATTAAATTTTGAAGTTTTTACTGTAAATCTTATTTTAACTGTTTTTGTAGTTCTTTTGAAAATAATCTTAAATGAAATTGAAAGACAACCCAAGAATTCTTATAAAGAATATTAATTGGTTTGAATTTGTTTGTTATTCAAATTTCTTTCGTTTCAAAAGAAACATTTGTTTTTATTCAGCAGAAATATTTTCAGTAAAATTAACTTTAAAAATTTCTATAGTCACTAATTTTCAGATATTTTAAACAAAAAAATATCTCTAATCTCTAATCTCTATGTTAATATCTAATCTTTAATCTCTAATCTCTAATCTCTAATCTCTAATCTCTAATCTCTAATATTTAATCTCTAATCTTAAATCTTTAATCTCTAATTTATTATCTCTAATCTTGAATCTCTAATCTCTAATCTCTAGGTGCGTGGGTATGAGTTAACAAGGTATCCAGAGGAAATAACTCAAAATATTAATAATAAGGTTCGAATTTAACTATTTATCTATCTATCTATCTATCTATCTATATATCTATTTATAGAATGGTCCAGGATTAGTTCATGAAAAAGAAGAATATAGGTTTGCTGACCCCTGCCCTCCTTCTATGCGGGAGGTAAAATTAAAATAAAAGAAGAAACAAGTTCTTTTGTGAAAAACGTTGACAGACAGTTGACAGACAGTTTGAGGGTCGTCTTTGATTTTTAAAAATATCTCCGGCAATATTGTGTGCACAAACAAAGCAGACCACATTTAGGAAATGCCAGAACTGGGGGGAAATTTTAGATTATTGTTTGAAGAAGCATACTTGTTAAAAAGCAGGTTGACGAATGAATGCCATAAATTATTTCCTAGCTCAAAGACGACCTTCAAGGTGGAACATCCTGTATATTGAAGAATCGTTAACGTTTTTTGTTCAGAGGGCACTGCCTGCTATAATTTCCAGTTTTTCTATATTGTAAAACTGTAGTTTCCTGTTCCAGTTTAATCTTTCTAGACACACAGATGGAATAATTCATTTGGCGTACTGTCACGGTTTGCCTTAAATAATCTGTAATTGTTGTGTACAGCTTGCTTTAGTTGGTAAAAAATCAGCCTTGTACTTGAAATCAACCGGAGTTTAAAGTGTCGTACCGTACCGTCAACTTTTTTAGCGAAAATCACAAAAATTACCGCAACTCTCAAAAGATAGTTAAAGGGACTGTCATGAATATCTGCAGGGGTCACATGTAAAAAACATTAATTTTTTCTTTAGCTTGTTTTTAAAAAATGTCATTTAAATGTTTTTAAACTGAGCACTGAATTATAATTTTCTTTTATTACTACTTTATCAAAACCTGATACAGGGTGTCCCAAAAAACATGGGAATTTAGTGACGAATTCGATATCGTCTTTGTTATGAACTAGCATAGTAAAACCTAATTTCAAAAGCCATAATAGTATTACGTTTGCTAGAGTTTATTTTATAAAAAGGGTAAAAGACTGCAAAAATGTGTCTATATAATGTCTCCGCAAGATGAACAGTGAAGACGGACAAGTTTACTCTGTTTGTATACTGCAATTTTCTTGTTTTACTAAGTACAACCGTATGCAGTCAAAACATAAACAAACAAAATGTGAACATAGCAGACGAAAATCTTACAGATTAAAGCTTTCTCAGTAGGTATCACTATACTAAATCAAAGAATTATTTAAAAAGACGATATCGAATTCGTCACTGAATTCCCATGTTTATTGGGACACCCTGTATTATAGACATTAAAGATTTAAATCTAAGAATTCTATTAAAGGTAGAATTTGATATATCTGAAAGTTTAAGCAATTAAACACATTTTTGGGTGAGAAATAAAGAATGTACGGCAAAATGTGACTAAATTAATTTATTTTATTTTAGGTTCGAATATCAGATTTATCAAGTGTAGATATTAACTGGAAAATGTTAACCCTCTCTCGACCAAAATCTAAAATTGAAGAAAACATATTTTCGAAGGAGCGGAAAAGCATAAAAGATTTATTATTCAGATAGTACAGGGTGTCCGAAAAAACGTCTAAAATAACGAGTTTGAAATTGGGTTTCAGAAATTTCGACAATTTTTAATATCTAACTTAAGCGAGTAAAAACCTTTTAACCCTGAAGACATAATATACTGATATGATTGATTGATTGAATCTAAACAAAGGATTTTTTTTCTTGTTTCTGTCTAAAAAGTGTTGGTTTCACTTACTTTCCTTCAACATTTTTATAAGCACTCATGTACAAGTAACTACTATAGAGGAATCACAACTGAAAAAAAATCAATTTTTAGCTAGAGAGAAAATGATATCTCTGTCAGAGTTACTAAGCTTGTAGATGTTGTGAATCGAAAATTCCAATCTTTAAATGGCGGTTCACTGAAGAAAGTTAAAAAGACATCACAGTCTTTTCAATATTTATATTGATTAGAATATCATTCTTCAGGAACAATTAAGATTTAATAAATACTTTGTGTTTTGAAAAATCAAGAAATGGCATTTATGCACTTTGCAACTGCATTGTAGCGCACAAATGCATTGTCTAAATATTCTCTTCAAACTTAATGCATTTATTTGGAGCTAGTATACTGATTTCACAGATAGGGCATAGAAATATAGAAATATAGAAATATAGGAAATAAACGAAAATTTCTAGATACATTCTATTGATAAATGGTATGATTCAGATAACTATATTTTTTTTTAAACTGTTTGTTATCATTTGAGTCATCTCTTCAAAAATGATTTTCACATTTCTTTTTTTAGAAACAACACAGAACTGATCAGAATTAAACACTTTACAAGCCAGAAAAAAACGATGTGATCTACCAAACTATTGTTTAGAGGTTTTAAGGGTATTGTTGTGAATCAGACATACCTTTATTTTTTTTAATTGAGTGTCACATAAAATTACGACAAGTGAATAAAAAAAGAAACTTTAATTTCTCGATTGAGGGCCTGTGCGAGAGAACTTTAAAATCAAATTATCAACATTTATGCTTTTTCCTTTTTCAGCTTGTGGAACTTGATAAGCTACGACTGGGAACAAGAAAAAAGGTAATTTTGAATTATTATTATTTTGTTAAATGTATTTGGACAGTGAAAACCAAAAAATTCTGGAATAAGAAGACGACTTTAAAACTCAAGTTATGTCTAAAAAGTCCAATGAGCATGATACACATAAATTGTGCGGTGTAAACAGAACAATTTAACTTGATACGTATTCAATAATTTACTAGTAAAGCAACATCAAAAACACTATTCCTCTATTCGTCTATTCCTCTATTCGTCTATTCCTCTATTTCTCTATTACTCTATTCCTCTATTTCTCTATTCGATCCTGTATTGCTCTATTCCTCTATTCCTCTATTCGTCTATTCCTCTATTCGTCTATTCCTCTATTACTCTATTACTCTATTCCTCTATTCCTCTATTCCTCTATTCCTCTATTCCTCTATTCCTCTATTCCTCTATTCCTCTATTTCTCTATTACGCTATTACGCTATTATGCTATTCCTCTATTCCTCTATTCCTCTATTACGCTATTATGCTATTCCTCTATTCCTCTATTCCTCTATTCCTCTATTACGCTATTATGCCATTCCTCTATTCCTCTATTACGCTATTATGCCATTCCTCTATTCCTCTATTACGCTATTATGCCATTCCTCTATTCCTCTATTACGCTAATATGCTATATTCCTCTATTCCTCTATTCCTGTATTCCTCTCTTCATCTATTACGCTATTACCCTATTCCTCTATTCCTCTATTCCTCTATTTCTCAATTCCTCTATTTCTGCATGACTCTCGCTGTTTGTCCAAATTAATTATTTTTAATATAAGCTATTTATAAATTGGGCCATAGGGGGGGGGGGTTATAATAACTCCAAAATTTAAAGAACTCGCATTTGGAGAAGTTTGATATCCACAGATTTAGTTTATACTTTCTACAACCCTTCAAATTGAAGCAAGGGAATTGAGTCTTGGCCACAAAATCTAATTTTCTAATCCCTATATCTTTGCTACCCAATGTTTTAGACATTAGATATTTTAACCTATAAATTATGTTAAATCAAACTATCAAAGCTTAAAATATGAAAGAGATACACCATCCGGTTGCAACGATAAAGGGTTTACAAGAGTTGAGTCTGTGGCTCCAATATAAAATCAACTTGTCTCAATAACTTTCATAAGTTTGGTCTTTTTCTTATGTCTACATTTGATTTCGTATCTAAAGCTAGACTATGGTAACAAATAAGTCTTAGTCGACGTATGTAAAGCCGTGTTTATAATAATAAATGAAAAAAATTGTAAATTAAAAAATGCAAAAACAACTTTTACAACTAGATTTGGTATAATCTAGAAGTTATCTAGCAAAGAGATTACATATGTATAGAGGGGAGTTTATTTAGAATATATCTTGGAAAGGGAGTATCTATGTATTATAGAAGGGAGTATATCTAAAATATATCTAGGAAAGGTAGTATCTATGTATTTTAGAAGGGAGTTTATCTAGAATATATCTAGGAAAGTAGTATCTATCTATTATAGAATGGAGTATATCTAAAATATATCTAGGAAAGGTAGTATCTATGTATTTAGAAGGAAGTATATCTAAAATATATCTAGGAAAGGGAGTACCTATGTATAGAAGGGAGTACATATAGAATATATCCAGGCAAGGTAGTATCTATGTATTATAGAAGGGAGTATATCTAAAATATATCTAGGAAAGGTAGTATCTATTTATTATAGAAGGGAGTATATCTAGAATATATATAGGCAAGGGAGTACCAATGTATAGAAGGGAGTATATATAAAATATATCTATGAAAGGGAGTACCTATATATAGAAGGGAGTATATCTAAAATATATCTAGGATAGGGAGTAGCTATGTATAGAAGGGAGTATATATAGAATATATCTAGGAAAGGTAGTATCTATTTATGGAAGGGAGCATTTCTAGAATATATCTAGGAAATGGAGTACCTGTGTTAGAAGGGAGTATATCTAAAATATATTTAGGAAAGGGAGTACCTATGTATAGAAGGGAGTATATCTAAAATATATCTAGGAAAGGGAGTACCTATGTATAGAAGGGAGTATATCTAAAATATATCTAGGAAAGGGAGACCTATGTATAAAAGGGAGTATATCTAAAATATATCTAGGAAAGGGAGTACCTGGAAAGTGTAGGTGGAAAGGACCCGGACATAATTATAAAAAACCCAAGTGAAAGCAAGGGAGGAGTAGCACAGAAGCTTATTAAGGTAAATAACTTTCTATCTATCTATTTTTTAGGCTATTCTATTATTTTAGGTAATTTTCCAAAGGCATTTTCTCAAGGGCGACTTCCCAATGAACAATCTTTCCAAGAATCAACTTCTTGAATGTGCATGTATGGTTATGTTAGGCCTTCTTATCCGCCTCAGCTGCATGCAATGGGGCTGATCGAACGCTGTGACTAAGGAGGAAAGGCTCGCGCGCTCGGGAAGTTGATGATTTGAAAAATGCCTTTTGGAAAGTATATAACATCTATACTTGTCTATCTATCTTTCTTCCTATCTATTTATCCATCTATTTATCCATCTATGTATCCATCTATTTATCCATCTATTTATCCATTTATGTATCCATCTATTTATCCATTTATATATCCATCTATTTATCCATCTATCTATCTAGTATCTATCTATCTTTCAAACGCTAATAACTCCATTATTTTTAAAGATATCTTAGTTCTCCTAAAAGCTAATGACAATCTATCCTAAAAATCGTTTTCGCATCGAGAAGACCCAGTATCTTACTTTATAAATCTCTTTTTGTCTATTCATTGTTTATCTGTCTGCCTAACTATCCTTCAATCTTATAAATATCTATCCATCTACAAATTTACCATGGATTTGAGTTAATTTTCCAGTTATTGAACTTTGAGAATATTTTCGTTGGGAGAAATATAATTTTCATTTTTCCTTGCATAGAGTCAAAGATCCTGTAACATTTTTTAAAAGGGCCTGTAAGCGTAATTCCAAGTAATCCTCTGTGAAAAAATGCCAATGCCCGATTCACAGCGATACCCTTAAAAGTTTTGAATGAATTAAATATCGATGTAAACTGATTATTTTCAATTGTATACGGTGCAGTGTGCTTATACAATATAGTGATATGCGCTTTTCTACTTCAGAAAAACATATAAGCAATATCTTCCACATTATTAATCAGATAAAGATTCAAGGGTACCGTTGTGAATCAGGCATTTGGCATCTTTGTAAGCAAGGTTACTTGAAACTTCAAGTTTTAGTTTTCAGAAGAAATTGGCAAAATTCTTTACGATTATTGTGTGAGATTTTTGGATCACTGTGTCTTGTCCATTAGAAAATAAAAAAATGTCGACGAATAAAAATTATGATGTGGAGAACAATTAAAATGATTATATAAATAAAAAGTGTTCTAAAAGACTAGTATAATTAGAAATTAGCTTGGGTACCCCGTCACGGCGTTGCCCAGGTCAATACTACTGTTCATATTTATAGTAATTCCCTCCATGAAAAAAAACAATGTCCAGAAACACCGACCAGCCGTTTGATCGTCATCCACCCTACCCTATTAAAGGAGGAGAGGAAGAATATTTGAGGGGGATTGTTTAATATTTATGTTTTTTCATGTAATATTTGCAAAGCATTAGAATTACAAAAAGAAATACAGAAAATTTAAATTAGAATTGTATAATCTGTTTTTTAGTTTCTTTTTCTATAAGATGATTCGGTATAAAGATTTGAACCTCATGCCATAAACCCAACATTCGTTAAAAACTCCGATTTCACTTTTGAGGCGAATAGCACTACGATTAACGGTAAAAGCACTTTGTGTGCCTTTTATACTAATTTATTATCGAGTATTATCGAGTTCCCCTATTGAAGTTTGAGGCAAATCGGGGAAGGTTTTCATGAGGTATGATCATTGATCAAACAAATAATTAAATCAACCGAGAAAACTACTCGATTTTTACTACAGATTCATAAATATTACGTTATGATCAATAAACATATTTGGATTAGATATTTTTTTCATTATAAATTTGAAAACATTTTTCAGGTCTGTATTGAATGCCAAGACGAATTTTGTCATGGGTCTTGTTCAATCTTTCAATATGATTCTTATCAGGTTGGTAGTATGTAGTTGGTAGTAGGTAGTATATATATTCAATAGAAATTAAAAGAAGAAAACAATAATTTTTAATTTTTGAAAAATGTGATTCGGTTCATGATGTTTCTTATTATTTTTGTAAAAAAAGTATGATTGAAAAAAACAGAAAAATGAGTTCAGAATTTAAAGAATAAATTTTATTTAGTAAATGATAATTATTTAAAATTTTTTTTTGACAATTTATGAAAAATTTAAAAAATTTTATCCTTTCTTTAACTGAATGTAAAAAAGAATTAATATCGCTATTTTTAATTAGGGTTGAGGGTTATTTGGTATGGTGCCTACCTAATATTGATAAGTACGGCTATAAATAAACAGAATTTACTAGAAGTACTTATAATTTGTTCGTTCATGTTACTTAAATTAAAGTAACGATCAAGTACACTGTTCATTTAGCAAATCGAACATTTTCTAAGTTGTTGATTAAAAGGGAGGGTTTAAAAAGTTCAAAAAGTACGTCGAAAAAATGTTCAAAAATAGCTATTTTTATTTTTGACAAATATTAACATGTGACACATGTTATTATATCAATTTTTCAAGGGCTTTTCAAATATATAAATTTTGGTCTAGTATCATAATTAATATAAATTAACCATTTCTGATTTTTAGAAACACCGACCAGCCGTTTGATCGTCATCCACCCTACCCTATGTGTAAAGAAAAAATGTATAGCAAAATTTGTTCACACTCTGAAGATGAAAAAGTGAAGTTGTTTTAGCGTTCTAATTTAAGCCCTTTATACGTTATTCAGAAAAAAAATCCTCCAATCGTGATAGGGTTAAAGAACTTAGCCTAGTCCTAAGTGAAGGTATACGAATATCCACAAACGATTGAACTTCAGTGAAGACTGTGCGAAATTTATTTAGCTCTTTTTACAGTCTGTTCTTAATACTGGAAACTTTTATTTTTGGCATTGAGACAAATTATTATTATTCAATTAAACGCTATTTTAAAAGAGACTGTACGCATAATTTCAAGTGAACCTGCTAGTGGCAATGCCAAATTCTTAACGGTACCTTTAAACCTTTATCTGATCAATAATGTGAAAGATATTGTCATTTTCTAGGGTTTAAAATGTTCAATTAAAAATAAGCCTACTTGATCAGACAGAGATTTTAAGGATACGTCATCAGGCATTGACATTTTTGCATAGAGGGTCATTTCAATTTTTTAATCTTCAAGGTAAAGGATTAATTTCAATTTTCAGATAGTTTTTTTGTCGTTGTTTAATATTTTGGTATTAGTACAAAATAAAAACGTTATTCAAGGTTTTGAATATGGAAAATCAAATTGGTATGCTGTTCGATCTTATCGTTTTATGTTCATTTTTAGTTAGCGGAATGCAATTTTGTTGAAACTTAAAGGGAGTGACCGGCTATGTAAGGTAGTTTAACTGAGGACGCAGTGTTGTGGAAAACTTCTTTAGGATTCATTTGAGACATATTTCATATTTCACTTTTCAAAAGTCTGTAAATCCTGAGTTTGAGCGCAAATTCGACGTTCAAAACTCCTGATTTAGGGGTGGATAGGCTTTCAGAATTAGTTTTTTTTTAAATTATTAATTAACGACGACATAAAATGTAAAAATATTCTACAATAAACTACAGACGTCATGTTTAGGAACATTTTGAGAAAATAAAAATTAATCTTATCATCGAAAATAAGTAATCTTGTTCAATTATTAGTTTCTATTATCTCATTATTCTAGTTTCTCGTTATTCACAAAGATGTTCGCAGATTTTCTATAATTATTATTGAAAAGACGACATTTAAAGAATTTGAAGAAATCTGCGAATAAATTCAAAGAAAATTAGAAATTCAATATAATAATGAAAACAAAATAATCGATTTTAGCATTGATTTATTGACAAATTTCTTTTGTGAAATATGTTCCTAGCCATCTAATTAGATTGCTGTAAAATTTTTACTTTATTTTTCGTTGTCGTTATTTAATAATTTAAAAAAAAAATAATTCTGAAAGCGTATCCACCCCCAAATCAGGAGTTTTGAACGTCGAATTTGCGCTCAAACTCAGGATTTACAGATCTTTAAAAAGCGAAATATGTCTCAAATGAATCCTAAAGAAGTTTTCGACAACACTGCATACTTAGTTCAATTACCTTACATAGCCGGTCACTCCCTTTAAGCGGTGCGTCGGTGATTAGGTTTAAAGCTCCTTAGCTCGGACACAAGTTGCAAATACATATACTAACAGGTTTATTTCAAACATGCAAAAATACAGTTTAAGTAAAAAAATATTGTTATATAAAATGTTTAATTGGGTAATTTACTAGTTGTGTGTGTCATGGAAATTAATGAATGATCAGAGGATAATCAGAGGATTTAATGGATCCGTCTAAACATTTGCATCTTACTTCTAAAAATAAAAACCCTTTTGTTTAAGAAGAATTATTATGGATTGAATAATTATTTATTTAATTTTGATAATTATTTTTAATAAGTATTCTTTGTTTTAAGTTCTCCAAGAGGAGGGGGGTGGTAAAGACGACATTGCGTGGGATAAAAGGTAGATTTATGGGAAACAAACTTGTATTTGTTATATTTTTAATCAGAATTATGTCAACTGATTTTTTGAAGTTGTAATTTTTAATCTATATATAAAAATGTTAGCAGCTAACAGTTACAAATAAAAAATCTAACGAATTCATTCCGTTTTTTACTGGTTAGAACTGGTAAGAACTCAATATCTGCTTTGCATTTTTGAAACTTTCAAATAAAAAATGCACTTTTATATGATTAAAAATGTTTATTTAGAAGGTGTTTTGTGTTTACCTTTCTCATTATTATTATATTAAAAGTTAAGTGTTAAATATTTACCTAAACCATCATCTAAAAAACTGAACCTTTAGGACATAAATATTAATTCTTCCTTTTGAAAATTAAAAAAAATTACACTTTTTCAAAGCATAAATAAGTTTTTTTTAGAAGATGTAATTTAAAATAAAAAAATAATTAATTATTTCAACCCTTGGTAAACAAAAAGTGTTTAGTTGTCCCTTGAAAGGCATGCCTACCAGAACTAGTAAAGTTCATGCATATATTCTAAACAAAGATGGCAATACTCAAGGTACTAATGCAAGGAAAGTTAATTGCAGTTGCGTATACTCTGCGTTCATATCGAAACCAGTTCTCTCTGGGCAGAATTTGTATGCATTAGTGTTCGTCTAGTGTCCGAGGAAGATAAAAGCATTTAATTTTGATAATTTTAAAAATTCACATAATAGTTTCCTATGACCAGAATATCTCATAGATTATTTTTGTGAAAATTGATTCCATGTCAGGCTGATGTGATATCCGTCTTGTGTTTACCTTATCGCCCAAAGTACAAAAATGCGTACACCACTAAAATAACTTTCCTTGCATTAGTACCTTGGCAATGCTCCAATCACAATGATACCATTAAAATCTTTGTTTGATCAAGTATGAATCTTAAAAACTAAATATTTTCAATAATGGTTTCTCTACAAAAGTGACTCGCGCATTTCTACTATATTAAAACAAATAAAGGAATTATCAGAAATAAACACATTTAAACCAGAAAACGACAGAACATTCCACATTGATTGGATGGGTTTCAATGGCACCGTTGTGAACAGTTGCATGAAAGGTCCCATTAAACACTAAATGTATAAGCGCAAAACTACTCATATTTTGACGTCTCTTATAACAGAAAAATATTTACAAAATGGCAGTTAAGGAACTTTTTACTTTCAACAAATCTAATTTTTTTCTTTACATTATAAACTTCGAAAAATGTATTGGCGCAGAATTTTTTATAAATTTTTTTATCTTCCATATCTTTGTGTTACAAATATTTATTATTTCAAACTAAAAATAGAATAAAAAAATAGAACGAGGCGAGGGTTTCAAGACAACTATTCAGTTTTCTTATCAACAAATCTAATTGATAATCTAAGTACTATAATTTGGCTGCCTTGTCCAGGTCAAAACAGCTGAACCGATTGGGCCCCATTTTGTGAAGGAAACTCATGGTCACAAGACCGAAGGGAAGAAGGCTTGTGACCGGTAAAATTAGAAAACTGTTGCCCGGGAAAAAATGTCGACGAATAAAAATTATGATGTGGAGAACAATTAAAATGATTATATAAATAAAAAGTGTTCTAAAAGACTAGTATAATTAGAAATTGGCTTGGGTACCCCGTCACGGCGTTGCCCAGGTCAATACTACTGTTCATATTTATAGTAATTCCCTCCATGAAAAAAAACAATGTCCGATTTACAACGGTACCCTGAACCTTTTTGTACAATCAAGTATGAATTGCATACAGTTAAACCCAAAATGAGCAATACATCGAAAGAATTTATCAAATGTCGTCTTGACATTTCGACGGATTTTATACTTATCTGCGTAAATCTCAGTATTTGCGAAAATAAAAAATAGCCATGAATATGCGGGAACAGTTTCAAAGAGTTCCATATAATCATTTAATTAAAAATCTAAATATCTGCTACATTCCATTATCAGAAATTACCATTTCCAATTTTGTATTTCTATACCGCAGGAAATTATATAGGATTTATGAGCTCTAAAACATTTAGATACACCTAGAAAAACGAAAATATCTTCCACATTATAGATTAGATAACAGTTTCAAGGAAACCGTTGTGAATCAGAGCCCGAGATTTAAACAATTCGGGAAAATACGCTCGGGTCTAAGCTGTCGTTGGGCCTTTTTTGCGCCTTGAGCTTTCGGATTCAAGCTGCATCTTATTTTCCACAGAGTTGAGTTTAAAAACCGTTTTAATATTCTATTTGGCAGATTTTCATGGTAGGAATTGACGCATTCCGGGTTTTTATGAGAACAAGATTCAACATTGAGCCTTAATCTCCACTAAACCCTACTAAGGTCGGTTTTATTTTCATTGGACCTAACTCCTTAAGTCGATCCGAAGATTTTGCAGCTGTCAATCATGTGACACAAGCTTTCGTCAGAGTTGGATCGACGATTGTGTCTTAAAGTCGAGTTTAAGGAATTACGTCTCGAGCCGAAGTTTTTAAATCGCGGGCACAGGTAACATTCCCTAGGCCCACTATATTTTCAGTTGAAGTAAATATTTCCACCTACTTCGCACTGATTGAAGGATTCATAACTCTGAGTGGATAATGAGATAGATAGAAAGATAGATTTTACCGTTATACTATTTCTTTTGGTTCAGAATAGACAACAAACACATGACTGAACCCTGATTGGATCAGGCGCAAATGGACTCGGCATAAAAGGCAAGGCCATATGAAATTTATGAAAATTTATTTTAAACACCAACATTTATGAGTACTGTAATTTTAAATCAGTCCAAAGCTGTTACCATGCCAAATTTTTTATATTTCAGATAAAAGTAAAATATGATTTCTCGTCTTGAGATTTTTAAGAAATGTATTTGGTACGGGATGTTTCTCGCCCTGCTCAGTATAGCTGTTAGTCAGCTCAAGGATTTATATGTTGGTTGGGAGGACAGACCCTTTGACACTGTAGTTGAGAATGTTCCAAAACAAGATATTCCGTATCCAAGTGTAACTATTTGCCCATCAGGTAAACATTGTCCTTGCATTGGACATATTTTTCAAAAAGGAGGCAATTAATAAATTGTTATAATCTAACTTTCAATCTAAAAAATCACTTTTTCGTTAATTTTTAATAAATTTCTTTTAAATATTCTCTGGCTGTTTTCTTTCAAACTCTTCATCAACTAGATTTTTAAGTACAATTGTGCAACAAAAAAATTAACAAGGAAAACGAAATTTTCTCACATTAGATGACATGTTTTCCAAGATTAGATAAAAAAGTTTAAAAGCTGAAAAAATAAAAACATAAAATTGCGCTTATTTTACTGTAAGAAAAGCACTTTATTTTAAAATTATCACTATGATTAATAATTTTGTCGGTCACAGAAACTGAGTTGAAATTGTTCGTTGCCATCTATTATACTATAGAATCTATTTACTCTTCATCAAAGAAAATTGAGATGAGAGCAGATGCATTAGCTGTAGCATTCATGCTTTGCTGAACAGGGATAATTATATGCAGTAAAGACATGCATGCAAAGCACTAACATTTTGCAAATAACTGGTCCTAGTGCCATTTACTCAAATCACGCTGATATACATTTCAAAACGAGTATAAATATTTAATGATTTTTTTTCATTTTTCCATTGCTTGTAACCTTTCTAGGATTAACAATTTGGCCAGGCATTCGAATGTTCCTTAATGAAATGGAATTTAAAGATGATTATAAAAATAGGCTAAATCAATCATACAATACTCTCTTAAGGTAATATGTTTATATGTATAAGCATATAATTTTGTTTTTTGATTGAATAATAAATTAATATATATATATATTAATAGATATATATATGTTTTCTTTAGCTGGCCTAAATGTTGGACCATATTGGCTGATTTGTTCATGATAAGAATAGTGTTAACAATTTTTGAGATTTCATAAGAAACGTCGGGAACTGCATCTGCAGGGCCCGGGGATGACATAGAATAACAGATTTATTTTTTTAAAACCCGGGTGAAGCTAGTCAGTAATTAAGCAGATTATCAGGGCACATTTTTAGAGTTATTACAGTCACAAATTACAATTTCTTTGGTGACATTTATTTTTGAAAGACTAAAACAGGAAAATCTTTTTTTCTGCTTTCATAGTTTATGACTATATTATTATCACAGAACAGAGCTTGATTATAAATGTTCTCCCCATTGGATAACTTTAAAGTTAAAATAAAATTGATTTAATTGGTTCATTAATTGATCTTTTGCATAGCAGAACAGCATACGATAAATAATTATCAAAAATTTATGTGATTAGACTTAAAATTGAAAACGTGGATGCCACTACTATAAATGATTATGAAGAATGTCAACATTTGAAATTTTATCTACAGAACAGGTATTGATGAAAGATCCATTTTAAAGAGTTTTCAAATTTTACCAAGATATCAAATTTTAAGAGAATCTTTTTGAAAAATATTGCCCTGCTTGTTGAATGTGTAAGGTATAATTTGTAAGAGAACTTTTATAGTTTATACTCAAGGAGTATGGAATATAGGGGAGATTTAAATGACGCGGCCTGTCCTACCAATAATTATCTAGATGCAGTACTTACTTCATTTGAATAAGAAATATTTGTCTGATGTACAAAAACCACACACATGTATTCAGAATAGATTATTGTATACATTTAACAGGGAAAAAATTAGGATGAATATATTTTTTTGAAGATTCAAAAATATTAGATATACAAGAATATTTATATATTATATAAAAATAGGTTTTATTTAATATGGTATAGTAAAAAACCGCATTTAAAGAATTAAAAGACGTCCTTTAACAATTATTTTACTAATGTAGTAACCCATCTGCAAAGCATCTATAAACATATGATAGGATGGGTCTTGTCATTTATTTCATACTCCTTGGTTATAATCTGTAATTTTTGTATTCGCCAGATAAAAACGCTGTTAATATTTACATGAAAATTCCTTTTTTTAAAACAAAAAACTTGTTTAGAAAGGGATTGAACTGTTAATGAAAAGAAAATAATTTTCAGAAGATTTTAAAAGATTTAAATTTTTTTATATCGACCAGATCCTGTAAAAAAAGCAACTTAATTAATGAATGAAAAAAAAGGATTAATTGTAACACTTGATTGCTTGATCTCAAACTTCAATGTGGATACTTATGAATTTAAGGGTAATTGCTTAATCCCTAAATTAAAGCTATAAATGACCTCTAAAACAAGAATTAAACTACTAACTATCCTGAGATGCTGTAAAAAGAAAAGTTCTGATTTTTGGTCCGAATACCAAATGTGTAAATCTTAACTTTTTAACTAGGGAAATCTGCAACTTTGCCATGTATGTGATTCAAATGACAAGCAGAATGATAACCAACAATGTACTTGCCAATAAAACTTTGAGCAAGTACAAAGTAAACAGAAAGCATATCCGGTCTCAAGAAATTGAAGATTATGGATGTCTTAATTCTGGGTTTGCATGTCATATAACAAAAAACATCAATTCTGATACACCATCTAATTTTTTTTGGCTCAGCACCTTTTTGGATCTTCTTGTTGTTGAAATTATTGAAAGAGGTGTAAGGGAGTCCCCATTTGATTCGGTTTTACAGGTAGATGTAAGTTAACAATGAACACAACAATGAAAGCCAAGAACCTAGTCAGAGATATCCAACCCAAGCTTGTGATAAAAAATTAGAGAAATTAAAACTCAGGTCTAAGCTGTTTCTGAAACTAATTTATTACACAAGCTTGGGATTTTTTCCTTTCATTGGGTTTATGAAACTGGTTTTATATTGTATTCGGCAAATTTTTATGGTTGGAATTGGCAAATTCCAGGATTTGATTAGAACAAGACTCAACATTGGGTCTAAGCTTTTTAATCTTGGGCTTAATCCTACTAATACTGTTGAACTGCGCTAACCAAGTTCTCTATTTGTTATAATTTTTTTAAATTTTTTAAATCTGCAGGAGATGTTTATGCCTCTGTCTTCAGTGATTCAAACAACAACTCCAAAAACAGCAACCCCCAACTTAGACTGGTGGTTCCAACTTGGAACTCTGCAAAAACGAGAAATTAACAGGGAAATGATAAATTCAACTGTTAATGCCAAACCAAGAACTGTTGAGGCAAGAATTTATCTCCTTTTATCTTTTTTAATGATTTTTTTTCTTTTCAATAATATTTTAATAATATTTAAGGAATACTTAAGAAGAAAAAACACTTAATGAATAGTTATGGTTTCTTTTTCTGAAATAGAATTCACAGCATCAATTTAGCCTTAAAATTATGAAGAAAAAGATATATACAGTACTATAAGACTTTACTGGGGGGTACCAGCAAGTACTTCGTACTTATTTGGATCATGCATCATGATCGGACTGGTGTTCAGGATGCCCTGTGAGTGATGAAAGTAAAAATATTGAAAGAAATCTTTTAAATTTGTCAAATTGATAATATTTAAGGAAATGTATGTGCCCAAGTCAGAACTAAATCAAGAGACTTTTTCAATGACGAAAACTTCCAGCTTTGATTGGCAATCCCTACTTAGAATAGAACAGAAACCACATATTGACTGGGAAATGATTATGAATATAAACTCTACTGTGAATGCCAAACCAAGCAATATGGTAGTAAGGATTTTTATACTTTTATCTTTACAAAAATGCTTTTTAATTTGCCATAAAATTATTTATTAGGACTTTAACCCTTGGTTAAAAATTTCCAAAACATTCAAAGAACTAACCATGCTTTCATCATACAAGTTTGAAAAAATCAAGAACCTTGGAGATTTTGTGGTCTTTTTTGCGAAATATGATTTTGCCAAGAAGAACTATTTTTTAACTGAAGAGCTAGTTGAAAACACTGAAAGAGAAGTAAATGATCTGCTGCGCATTTTACTACAAGATGTAACTGGAGAAAAAGATTTGACATGGAGCTTAGTTGATGCTTTAGATATAATGGTTGTTTTAGGTAATCAATACTATACAAAGTGCATGAAAAAGATAATCAGACAGATGCATGATGATGTTGAGTTTGTAAAATATTTTTCCTCTAAAATAACTCTGAGAAGTTTTGCAGATTTTTCTTTTTTCATCTGTGAATTACCATAAAATTACCTTATCATTTCCACCCTTTACACCAAGACAAGCCAAATCTATCCATATACAGATAGAAATTGAGCTTGATTGATTAATGTTTTGATTGTTGGACTTCTGATATGGGAACAGTATACGCATTTCATTTTATAAATTGCTTAGGCAGTCGTGCAGTTGTTGAAACAAGAATTTCAAATTTTAAAGGCAACAAAAGAAACAATTGGAATAGTTTGGATAAAATTGAGAAAGATTGTATTCTTGATGAGTATGAAAACCTTTTCAAAAATCTTCCAGTCTACTCAGATCCATGCACTGAGCCATCTGTCAAGTGTGAACATTTCTGCAAAAATATGGCACTTATGCAAAAGCATGCTAAAGATTCAGCAATTCTTCAACTCTTGCATTACATTTCCAGTCCAGCAAAGTTTTCATACGGCAGTACTTGGACTGTTCCTTTTTGTTTGAATGGAGCTGAAGTAAACAAGTTTAACCAGCTGCAGATAAACAAACCAAATTTTAATGATGGTTCCAACCAAACCTACTATGGCTATGAATTCTGTAAATCAGTTGAACAACGTATAACAGATGTTGGAATTTGCACCACTTACCATGATGTTCAAAACATGTTTCCACCAAAAGGAACTTTTGAAACCTTTGACACTGGAATTACCTTAATTTTGGATGCATTTTCTTACTTTTACTGGGCTATAGAAAAAAGACACCTAAGAGATCCTTATGAAAAGGTATAGTAAAAATGATTTTAGAAACTAACTTTTTTAATGAATAAACTTCTTATTTTAGTCTTACATGTCTGAGTTTCCTAAAACAATGTTTGAGGATGACCGAATGGAAAATTTTCATATTGTTCTCCACTCCAAAGGGGATATTCCTCTTTTTCAAGGACCTGCAGATTATAGGATCTATCTCAAGAAAGGAGAGAAAGTGTCTGATAATTTCATGACAGAATTTAGAATTCCATTTTCAGCAAAAGTAACAGCTGCTGATCAAAGTCTTAGAAAATACAGCATTGAAAATCGAAAATGCAGATTTGAAAATGAACTTGGTGACATGAAACTTTTCAAGACGTATTCATATATAAATTGCATATTTGAGTGTAAACTAGAAATAGTAAGAAAGTTGTGCAATTGCTTACCATGGTATCTTAAAATTGAAAACCAAACAGAACCAGTTTGTAACCTTTTTGGAAATAAATGCTATGAGCAAAGTACGATAAGAGCAAATCAACTTCTTGATTTCAGCAATCCTTTTAAACCATCATGTCATTGTTTCCCTGAATGTGAGGTATAAGTCCTAATTTGTGTAATCCTATTCTTCATTAACCACTAAAAGTAGACAAATAGAATATATGTAATAGTATGAAATATTATTCTACATTTTCTTGAAGGATTTTCGATCAGTATTGTTTAAATAATGTGTGCACCTTTTTTTCATAATTTTCCTAAAACTAAAACATCTCAAAATCAAAGCTATATGGGATTGGGTATCAAAATCTTTCCAAATAAGAAATTACATATAAAAACTTTTGCTTTAAATAACCGGAGCTGGGGTTTGAAAGTGAACCCCTACCTAATGTAAGCTCACTCTTTTATAAAGCCAGATTTCTAAATTGGCTTCTCACTACGATTCAAAGGTTTCAAATGCTCTCTTAAAATTCAATGAGAATTTTTCAAATTACTTCTATGAATCTAAAGCTAAAAACAAGTGCTTAATAGTGATAATAATAAAGAGTATAAGTGAGTTAGTGAGGAGACACTGAACGCAAAGGTGTTGCAATACTTTAAAGTCGACCCAGTCTTAAAAATGGATGCAACTTTTCATAGCAGCCTGGATCTGTGTGTACTGATTAGGGTTTCCAGTTGAAAATTTTTGCACGAAAATTGTGCAAATATTGCACAAAGATTTGCTTACGTTTCCAGCAAAAATTGCATGAAATCCACATTTACAGATTTTACTTATTTTATTAGCAATAAACTTGTGATCTTAGCGGACAAATAAGTTAGGCACTTCTGACCATAAGGCATAATTCTTTATTTTCATCCTTTTTTAGAGCCCCTTTTGAAAACCTTAGTTTTAATTTATTTAACCCAAGTTTAAATCTTCATTTTAGACCCAACTTAAGAATTAACTGAAATCAGCTTGTGTCAACAGTTGTAAGCTCTTAAAAACAACTAAAGGATTTAGGCAAATTATGAAACAAAACCAACTTTGGTTGGTTTTGTCTCAATGTTGATTCAAATTCTAATCAAAACTTGAAATCTGCCATTTGTAATTTTTCTAACTTTGATCATTTACTAACTAAGGATAGCAAATTTTTTTCTAAGAAATTGTTCCAGTTTTTTAACCAATGAAAATCTACCAAATGCAATAAATTAAACCATGCAAAATTAGTTTTAAGTTTTTAATAACTTTCAGTCTTAGATTAGTTGTGATGGCAGTTTAATGCCTTAAGTCTCATCTTTGATCGCAGACTCAGATATAATCTCTTCATCTTTCAAATCCAGTTCAGCTATATTTTATTTTTCTCTAGAGTGTAACTTATAAAGCTGCATTGGATATCTTTGGAATTCCCCCAGTTCTTAAAAATCCAAACCTTCTAAGCTTGGATCTCGAAGATACGGAATCAATTTGGGACAATGAGACAAAAGTTATAGAGTATGAAAAGAAAAAATTTCTTTTTGACTATGTAGCTGACATCTTCAAAGGTGATTCATTAGATAAAATATTGCAGAAGCAAAATTAAATGTCTAACATATTAAAATACAAGGGAAGAGCCGTATAAAAACAAGGCTGAACTTTAATCACACCTGAATAGTTAAAGAATAACTATGTATCATACCTTTTACTACTTAAGTGATGTTTACGTTACTCATGCTTACCATTTAATATAGGAGAAAACAGCCAGCTTATCTACTATTCCAATCTAACTGGAGATGTGGATCCAATCTTTAAAGGAACACCATACACATGCAGAGGCAATGTTTACATAAATTGCCTGATAAAGTCAAGAGGCAGAAATATAGCATCTGTATTGCTTGACTTTCAGAACAATAACTTCATCAAGTAATTTTTTTACATTCTAACATTTCACTTTCTGCTAGAATTAAATCTCAAGACAATCTTAAGAAAAGAGGAATGATTTTCTTTTTAATTTATAATACAATTGGTGATTTTATTTTAAAAGAATTTTCACTTATACATCTATTTGTAAATTGGGAAATTATTTTTCTAATCTTTCAGCAAGATAATTTATTATTTTTATGAAACTATTGTGAACTTACTCACTGCATGGTGAATTTTATCATGAACATGCTATAGAGTAATTATCATGCTACAAAGTATTGATTGGTTCCTGAATTTTCTCCCCAAAATTTAGGATATTTCCAAAATATTTTTTTTCAATTGAAATGAAAATAGAATTGAAATCAGCTTTATATTTTATGTCTGCTTTCTTAAAAAGCTTATTTTATCTAGAAATAGCCATTGCAACAAGACAAGTTCACAAACGTTTTGTAAAATTACCTATAACACTATTATTTTGGCACATTGTGCTATAAAGTTTTTGGACTTGAATTTTCTCTGTGTCTCAGAGGTGTTCACCTATTTAGATTATATTTTCTCCCCAGCTTTAGCATGGGATAAAATAAAATCAAAAAAGGCTTGAATATATAAATAGTTAATTTCAACTTTTACATACTTTTTAAACAAAAAGATATAAAATATCCAACAAGGACAAGGTTTAACTGTATTTTTTAACAAGACACACTTCTGAAGAAGTTTGATTTTGAGCTTCAAAGGCTTAAATTCTTTTTTAAGTAAATTTTCTGATAGGGGAGCATTCAGTAGGTGAAAATTATATAAACATTTAAATATATGATCATATTTGTTCAATTTGTGCGATATTTGATGAAAAAAACAGACAGAAATATGTGTAAATTTTGTTTTTACTTGTCTACAAGGGATTAGAATGCCAAGATCTACAAGAGAGGAAAAGAAAACAGATTCAGCTATTCAGAAGATACACCAGCCAGAGAATAAATTCACTGCTCTACTTTAAAATTTTTTTTTGAATTAAAATTCAAAAATAAATGTTCAGAAAATACCTTTAAAGATCTTATTGTTTGGGTAGCGAATGAAGTAGGAAGAAAAATCATAAAATAATGCCTATTCAACATATATATATTTTATTAAATATACTAGCTTGGGAACCAAGTTTCGTCTGAAACCCAAGTTTTCAGTATAAAAGTCGATATACTTTTATACTTTTAAACATCATTTGTATTCATATAGATATAGAATACCTAGATTAATTATTGAAAAAAATACTTAGTTTTAGCTAAACTAATTCAGGGAACGGTTGATTGAAAGAGTGACAGTTGGAGATAAGATATCAGCCATTGGTGGAACTCTTGGTAAACACTTCATGTATATTATTTATATTTTGAGTTCAAACAAGCTTTTTTTAAATCACAAGTGAACAGGGAAACTGTTAATTGACAGTCTCTCTTTGTTTCCTTGTTAAATTGTATCCATTCTTTTGAAAGCTTGGTAGAAATCAGAATTAACATCAAAGGTCGTCTTTATTGTATTGATATACAGGATTAACATCAAAGGTCGTCTTTATTGTATTGATATACAGGATTTCCCACAAAGTATATGAGGCTTTAGAGACGACTGTACAGAATTTATACTGTCTATATCCTTATATTTAGGATTTTCTCCAACTTTAAACTGGTTTCTCACGTTGCCATGTCAATAATTAGGCAATTAGTTTCAGGTCGTCTTTACAGTCTCATTCTTTGTGGGTAACCCTTTATACAAGGAAGATTGTATAAAATATCAGAGCATAATGTTTGTTCAATCTTTCAATTATAAGCGAAGTTTGATTTTGAGCTGTAAAGACTTAAATCCTTTTTTTTCAGACCAATACTTTTTGAGTTATGTAAAAAAACTACAAAACTACAAAAAAAACTACTAAAACGCAGGAATAGGGTTAAATCATTGACAATTACTACATTCCTTACGCTTTATTCGGGTTATCATGTTCACACCAAATGAACAGTAATCAATGTTAAAGGGACTGTAAAGGAAAAATGAAAGGAGGTATAATATAAAACCTGAGAACTCAGGCAACGCAAAAATATCAGAATATTAAATGCCAAATGATCAAAAATCTTTAAATGATCAAAAAACTGTACACTAAACAGTTAAGACAACTATTTTATTTCAATATCATACAATTTTACAATAAAGTTAATTTTAAAGTTTAAGGTATTCTTAAACATATTTTTATGATAAAGCGTCTGTAAAATGCATGCTCTCTCTTTCACGCAATCTATTTTTCTTCTTTCTCTTCTCTTCTATTTTCTACTCTTATCTTCTATTTTCTACTCTTCTCTTCTTTTTCTTCTTCTATTTTTTCTTCTCTTTTTCTTATCTTATCTCTTCTTCTCTTTTCTATAACTCTTCTGTTCTCTTATCTCTTTTCTTCTCTAATCTTCTGTTCTCTTATCTCTTTTCTTCTCTAATCTTATGTTCTCTTATCTCTTTTCTTCTCTTTGCTTATCTCGCATCGTCTCCTCCTTGTTTACTCTTTGTTGTTGACATTTAACCGGTTTTGAGATGAACAATGCAGTATGATCCATTGTTAAGATTTTTCTCTGTTTACATTTCTAGCTTGCAAGCCTAATTGAAACGCAATTTGCACTCCATAATTAGGCATTTGATAATTTGATATTTTTGCGAACGATACATCTATCGGATGTTCCTGTCTTAAGAAATTTATATAAAAATGTGTTAAAATTATACGAAAATCTATATATATATGAAATTTTGTATAAAAGTAGTAGGTTTAAACGGATCATATTCAGCAAATATGCAAACAATTTGAAAACGATTATATCCCACAGAAACCTGAGAATCTCAGGTTTGCTCCCATTATAATTTTTTAATTTCTATTTTGCATTTTTAATAGATATAATTGATAACATTATTTAAAAGTCCATATTACGTCACAAAAAAATCTACCTATGAGAGTGTAGTATACTGGTCATGTGATACAGACGGAAATTATGTGACCAGTATACTGCACTGCCATTGGCTGAAGTTTTACGAAAATCTATATATATAAAATTTTGTATAAAAGTAGTAGGTTTAAACGGATCATATTCAGCAAATATGCAAACAATCTGAAAACGAATATATCCCACAGAAACCTGAGAATCTCAGGTTTGCTTCCATTATAATTTTTTAATTTCTATTTTGCATTTTTAATAGATATAATTGATAACATTATTCAAAAGTCCATATTACGTCACAAGAAATTCTACCTATGAGAGTATAGTATACTGGTCATGTGATACAGACAGAAATTATGTGACCAGTATACTGCACTGCCATTGGCTGAAGTTATGGTGATGTAATACGGACTATATAGACTATATGTAATAATATTATCAATTTTATCTATTAAAAATGCAAAATAAAAATTAAATGATTATAACAGGAGCAAACCTGAGATTCTCAGGTTTCTGTGGGATATCGTGGTTTTCAGATTGGTTTTGTATTTGTAGAATATGTCTGTTGTATAACTTCTGTACACAATTGGATACATATGAATTTTCGTATAATTTTGACACAGTTTTACATCAATTTCTTGAGACAGAAACATCAGAAAGGTGTCTTAAATGTATCTTTCAACCCCTGAGATTCTCAGGTTTCATCCTATACCCCCCTTTCATTTTTCCTTTACAGTCACTTTAATCTCGCAAAGATGCCTTTTAAGATTTGATCTAAAAGAGTTTTTGATTTCTGTTTTTGACTTCTCTATAGAGAATAACTTTAGAATTCTATTTTATAAGACGAAAGTAAAATTAATGAGAATTTGTCCACCAATTTAAATGAGCATAGCTTTCTTTGGTTGATTTTGCTCTTGAAATAAATGAGAGGGCCTTTAAAATATCATTAGAAATATATTAAGAATAAATTTTCTTTTAGGTTTGTTTCTTGGGTTCTCTTTCTTCAGTGTTGTTGAATTACTATTTTGGTCAATACAAGCATTAGCTGCAAAGATTAAGAGGAATATTAGGAAATAAAACAAATGTAGTAAGTAGGAGAGAAAAGGAATGAAATTGTCAGAATTCAAAACAATATGTTAAATTAAAAAACTTAAAAGAAGGTTAGACCTGGATTGGTACAGACTGAAGAGAACTTACTGGAGTAAGGCATTTGTTACATGCAGACCTTTAACATTCCAATGACATTAAAAAATATGAAATATTGATGTTATTTTAAATAAATTATGATATTATATGTAAAAAAATAATCCTAAATTAAAAACCTTATTATTATATTCAGGGTTGTCCGCAAAGGATGAGACTTTAGAAGACATAGACGACTGTAAGGAATTTATGCAGTCTTTATTCTTACGTGTCTTACGTCTGAATGCAATTCATTAAGTATATGTTTTAGATTATACAAAAAACAAATAAAATATTACGCGTGATATTCATAAAGTTTTGGTTTGTCTTGCCACTCAAGTCTCATTTCTGGTGGGTAACCCTGTATATACATATCTGAACTGCAGACGCTACATGTATTTAAGATGTTAACTGAATGTTGAATAAATGTTTTATTAATATGTTGTGTTTTATAAAGTATACTTTACGTAGTTTTCATGCACTTATACTTTCATCAAAATTTCTGAAACTATAGTAGATTTAAGACATTTATTTTATTTATAAATTTATTCATTGTACTTGAGCTACACTCAAATAATAACGATTTAGATTCAAATTACTTTATTAACTGATAAATTATTACTATATAACGTATTTTAAGGCGTGATAAAAAACATGATCCAGGCTCAGCTGACGGATCCAACTCTCTCCAACGCGATCAGTTGTCTGGTCTTGACAGACAGATATCTTCTTCCGACACAGTACATTGTAGCAACAACAGAGCCCAAAAATTAAGACAGGGTATCGNGAAAGAAAAGTCAAGATAAGGCAGTAGGGTCATTGTCCTGTAAAAATATCTGATTTAAAGGTCGACTGTACGGATAATTTCAAGTGACCCTCCATGCAAAGATTGCCGGCAATGCACAATTTACAACGGCCTAAACCTTTGAAAGCTTTGTCTGGTCAATTATGAATTAGATATCAATGTTTTTTTCTTTAAACTGTTTATTTTCCTTTACGGTTTCTTGCGTTAAAGAAGCAATGGAGAAACTCACAGAAATAAAGACTTTTTGTGTCAGGAAAACACCGGTATCTTTTACATTTTTATCAGAATAACTGTTTAAACTGTTTATTTTCCTTTACGGTTTCTTGCGTTAAAGAAGCAATGGAGAAACTCACAGAAATAATCACTTTTTGTATCAGGAAAACACCGGTATCTTTTACATTTTTATCAGAATAAGGTTTCAATTTTTATATATACTGTTGTAAATCGGGCATTGCCATCTTTGCATATAGAGGGTCACTTGAAATTACGCTTACAGTCCCTTTAAGATTTCCATTTATCCAACCCCGTTAAGTAAACTAATGAATTTAGATCCTTTTTCAATCTCAGCTATTTTAGTTATTTTACCGTGGACAGCTTTATATACTTACATTTAATGCATTATAGAGTTTAAGGACAGTAGTGGGAACAAATGGGCATTATTTATGAAACTAAATGACAATTATCGTCTAAAATTTTAACACTATGCTTTAAGTTTAAAGAGCCTGCAAGCAAAATTTCATGTATTATTTTCATATATAAAAATGTAATGCATAGTCTGAGACACAAACAAGATTTTAATCTAATATTTATTTTCTCAAAATTCTAGAAATTAAATAATATTACTTGTTAATGAAAACTCTACTATCAAGTCTCAAATGGAAGGTTACAAGCTAAAATTTGCTAAGCCTTACATCTTTGCAACCTGATGGCGTAAACCTTTGATATTTCAACCTTATAGACTATTTGATCTCGCAGAATTCATAGTTTGAAATATCTAAGGTTCCAAAGATATAGGGCTGTTAGCAAATCTAACTTTGTGACTCAATTCCTTATGTAATAAATGTCGTAGTAAGCCCCATATTTATAAACCTGAACATCCCTATATTTATTACGTGATAACATTACACCCTAATTACGTTCATGAATTTAGCTACGTAAAACTATATATTTGTATCTATACACTGCATGTTAAGATTGTCTGTAATCAATTCATTATGTAATAAATGTAGTAGTAAGTCCCATATTTATAAACCTGAACATCCCTATATTTATTACGTGATAACATTACACCCTAATTACGTTCATGAATTTAGCTATGTAAAACTATATATTTGTATCTATACACTGCATGTTAAGATTGTCTGTAACTGTAATCAATTACGTTCATTATTTAATACGAAGAAAATATAGTTAGTTTGTCTTAGGTACAAGAACAAAGTGTCAGCTCAAGTTGTACCTTGAAAGATATAAACATATCATTGAGGAACCTTGCGTTCGAGATTGAGTTGTATCTTGTAAGACAGATATTTGAGAATAGAGATAAAGTTGTATCCGGATTGATATTGATACGAAAGTCCTATTGAGAAACATTAAGTTCAAGATTGAGTTGTATCTGTACAATACATATTGAGGAATACAAGGAGCGTCATATCTGACTGAGTATTATAGCTGATAGTCTGTACGAGTTGTATCTGTACAATACATATTGAGGAATACAAGGACTGAGTATTATAGCTGATAGTCTGTACGAGTTGTATCTGTACAATACATATTGAGGAATACAAGAGCGTCATATCTGGACTGATACAGACTGAGTATTATAGCTGATAGTCAGAGTTGTATCTGTACAATACATATTAAGAGAACTTATTGGAGTAAGGAATTTGCTACACTTAGACCTTGCCCTTCTGTCCATTTTACAGTGCAATGTGTACTACTAATTCAATTGATTGTTCGATATTGATATCATTATTCTTATTGTTATTAACTCAATTACTGAGCTACTTTTATATTATAAAATGAAAACAACACGTTTCTTTGTTAAGCTTGATGTTTATGAATTCATATTCTTATATCTAGCCAATGTTTATTCTTTAGAATTGTACTTGGGAACCCAGATTTGCCTGGGTATTTAAACCAATCTCTAACTAGATTAAGCACATTCTCGTACCTATGCCGAGTTTACAAATCAAATTTTGATGCAAATTGGTCAAGGTGATTATGACTTATGATAGATGAACATCAATCAAACGAATATTTTTCATTTAAGAACTTAAACACTTTGGTCAAAAAAGTCATTCAAACGTTCAAGATTACCAATTTCCATCCAAAAATTCCAAAAGTTATACAATTAAAATATAAACCATGATAAAATTATGAGATAATTGGTTTTGAATCAAATTAATCTAATTTAATTTTACTTCCAAGATATACGAAGAAAAACATTTAAAGGATTAAAAAGATAATTTCTCTTATAAATATTTAATAATAAATCATTGGTTAAACTCAGAACTTGAAATACATAAAAACCACTCCCCTTCAGTCCGCCCACCCCCAGATCACTGNNNNTTTAAAAGTAGCGCATACCTTCAATGAACTCCCTTTCAGGCTGAAAGGGACTGAAAAAATTCATACCGAGAGATTCTTTAAATTCCAATCTAATATATATTCTATTCTCTATGTTCACAACAAAGACAATATATTTTGTACAGTACAGACAGTGTACATATTCTACTGTACAGAGCATGTACATATTATACTGTGAACTGTATTTATTATACTGTTCAGTGTACACTTTCAACTGTACAATGTACATACTCTACTGTACAGAGCATGTACATATTATACTGTGGACTGTATTTATTATACTGTTCAGTTTACATATAAATCTACTGTACAAGGTATATATTCTACTGTACAGTGTACGTTTTTTTTACAGATTATATATTTTATTGTATAGTATACACATTTGATCTTATCGAGCGTTTTCTTAGAAAACTAGACTAACTGCATGTTGCAGATAGTGTTCTTAGGAAAATCATACCAATATTTACTTTTCTGAAATAACTCAGTAAGGGATATCTCAGTTAAGTCAACAATATTAGATATTCAGAGCCAAGAACTTTGAAATAGGAGGAATTCCGTGTGATCTTTAGAAATTGTAACAAAGTAAAAATCATCAAAAATCAGCGAAAAGTTGATGCATTCAATATTAAATCGGGAAATTTTGAGAGTTTCCAACATTTTTGATGCCTCACTTCGCTATTTATTACCTTTTAATACGCAAGGGCAAAATAAACTTTTTATTTTGAAAATAATATGACTGCAGATATGGCCGGAGAAAGTAAGAAAAGAATGTAGATAGAATTTGTTTCCAAAATCACCCAAGTCAGATTCTTACAAGTCCCACTTTTTTATTGAAAAACCTAATTAAGTGGCTTTGTTCCTTCAATGCATAGCACAAAATGCTTGTTTTTAGCAATATAGGATACGATGAGCAGATAACAATAAATGTTTTTAGGATTAATATAGAAATGTCCAGGGGCCGAACTTGATGAATTTGAGCTACGTCGCCGCACCACCTACTGCCGGTTCGAATTTGAACCACCGCGGCCGATTCAAAGTTAATGATTAAGGAAGGATTTAAATTGGTGATTCAAATTTCAAGCAGCGGTAATAAAGTTCAAATTCGTTTATTTCTCAAATGCATAATCTACATATTTGAATATTTTTAGAACAATAAATGAAAACTAAAAGACAACCAGGAATTATATTTATTTACATTTCAGGTAAGAAAAAGAGACTGACAAACTATACTTCAAAGATAGTCATCGCCGTTTTGATTTTAATGTCTAAATAAAACAATTTAGACATTTTTAATAAACTAGGCTTTTAGTGCGCTTCGCACCCATCTTCTTTTTCAATTGTGAAAATTTCATTTTTGTACACATTGTAAAACAAAAAGAAAAACGATTCGCAGATTTCATGAAAAAAATTTTGTGGATTTTGAAATTGGAAATTGAATTTTGTTGGAGGCAAAGTTTTGAAATTTTGATCATCTAAACCTTCCCTGAGGCCACGAAAGGTCCAACATATTATTCTGGCCTGTTCGGTTTGCAGCCGATTTAACGTTTTTTGGATACAAACAAACAGACAGACATGAAAAGTGTATATATGTATATATGTATATATATATATATATATATACTAGGCTTCTATTTTGATTGTGAACACTTTCTCTTTGTATACATTGTAAAACAAAAACAAACAAAACTTTCGCGGAATTCATAAAAAAAATTCGGGGATTATCAAAATTTTCAAAAATCGAATTTTGTTAGAGGCAATTTTTTTTAATTAGATTGAGACTTTTGAGGAGTTTTGAACCTAAGATCTAGACGCGGCAAGATGAGCAACTTCCGGCCACGTCACCTATCTATCTGTTTAATATTTTACGTTTCAATAAATTTAAGTTCTAAAGTTCTATAAACCTTTCCTGGACTCACGCGAGGTCCCACCAAAAAAATTGGGTCCAATTCAGTTCAGCCGTTTTGATGTCTATTGGATACAAACAAACAAACAGACCGACAGACAACCAGACAAGGAAAGTATCACACCTGTATGCCAAGTCCATTAGCGCCTGATCCAATCACGGTTCAGTCATGTGTTTGTTGTCTATTCTGAACCAATAAAAATAGTATGACGGAAACATCTATCTTTCTATCTAACTCATTATCCAATCAGAGTTATGAATGCTTCAATCGGCGCTATCAGTAAATGGAAATATTTACTTCTACTGAAACTGAAAGTGGTAAATAGATACTTGGTCATCTTTAAATGTTTATTTGGAAACTCTTACTTTTCAATTTAGGAGTTTAAGCTACAAGATTGTTGAATATTAAAATGAATCTTAAAAAAAATGGTAAAAAAAATTCTCGATATTTTATTGGTCAATTGGTCAATTTTTCACATTTTGACTAATGAGAAATGAGGATGTTGATTATAAAACATCAGGAAAAAGTTTAAATCATTTTTTTCGTTCAAAAATCTTCATCTCAAAGAAGTTCAGAGAGGATAAAATACATTTATATTCTAGTAAACATTGCTTTTCTTATCTTATGTAGAATATTTATTTTATGCAAAAAATCTATTTTCTTCGAAATCCAAATTCTAATTTATATTTGTATTTTGATGTTTAAAGGAGTTTGAAAACAAGCATTTAATAAGAACTAGCTCAAGTGCCCGGCGTTGCCCAGGTTAATAATAGTTACTCTTACTGTTCACCCGCACTTGGTTTTAAATCATGATTTGCTGAAATACCCAGCGCATTCCGTGGATTTTCGAAAATTTCTGCAAACAAATTTAGCCTATGTTACCCCAAGCCAGTTTGGTTCAGCCGTTTGGCCGCTATAGCTAGCCTAACACATATATACATAAATATACAAGTAAGAGAGACGATTACGAAGCCAGAGACAACAGAAACTGCAAGCTTTACAAGGAAAAGACTAATAGAAGAGAGAGAAATGCCAAAATTTTAAAAGTAGCGCATACCTTCAATGAGCCTCCATGTTGTCCAAGGAGTATAAAATAGAAGGAAGATACAAATGACGCGACCACATGATTATACATGCTTTGCAGACGGGTACTCCATTTGTATAAGAATTATTTAAAGTAGGTTATTGATTACGACATCAGACAAATATTTCTTATTCAAATGAAGTACCGTCTGCAAAGCGGTAACCGCCAAAAAAGTCCTTAGAAAAATAGTTTCCGGAAAAAAGTCCTAAAATTTCACACTAAAAAAGTCCTGTGGAAAAAAGTCCTTTTATTAAAAAGTCTCCGGAAATAAAGTCCTACCAATTCGAGACTTTATTTTCTAGGACTTCTTTTCTGTCTCCAGTATGATTTTATACAAAAAAGTCCTCGGAAAAAAAGTCCTCCAACAAGTGAAAAGGCATGATTCACAATGGAAAAAAAGTCCTGGTCCTATCTAAAATCGTAGGTTTTCAGGGGATTGATATTTAAACACTCCTGACTATATATATATTAAATATGGAAAAAGTCCTTTTTATGAAAACTTCTCATATTACTTAAGAATATAAAACTAGCCCTGTATAAGATGTACATAGTAAACTTGTACAGGGGATTTTATACACAACTTTTCTTAGGACTTTTTTCCGCAGACTTAAATTACTGAGTTCAAATTTCCCGAGACTTAGGACTTTTTTTCTAGGTTTTTTCTTTTCCTCGGATTATTTTCTTCAGGACTTTTTTTCCTGAGATCTTATTTCCTGAGACTTTATTGGCAGCCCCCATACTATTTTAGGAACTTGAGGACTTCAGAAAATTCGGACTTTTTTCAAAAGTTTTTATTTCCAGGTTTTTTTCCCAGAAACTTTTTTTCCCAGGACTCTCTTACATAGATTCCTGCAAAGCATGTATAATCATATGGTAGGGCTGGCCGCGTCAGTTGTATCTCCCTTCTATTTCATACTCCTGATATTGACCTCTGGAAGTGAAGTACATGGCCTGTACAATTAGTAAAGGATTATCGTACATCATCACTCTATATACTATTACCTCGCTGGGTTTATAGGATACACCCAAATATAAAAAAAAAATGATAGGACAGGGGTAAAACACAAAACGCCGAGGCAAGCACCTTTTAATCAACCTTGTGGGCAAAGCAAAAAGTAAATTAGACTCCGAAAACGAAACGGGTTTACTCATATCAATCGTACTACTTTTTTTGTATGTGTGTGCAAACGCCCACAACCCTAAACTAAAATAAAAATCGTAAAAAAATGTATATTTATATAATGCCCGGCGTTGCCCGTGGAAAAAAAATTATTATATAGATTATATTGGTGTAGTATTCATATCGTATCCAGTAGAAATAAGAATGAAAAATGTCTTAATATTAGCCAGCGATACATCAGTCCGACACTTCACAAAATTCTAAGCTAATGGAGCTGAGTTCTTGCCACAAACAAAAACTTTTAAATCCCTATATCTTTGCAACCAGATGGTGCTTAACTTTGATACTTTAAACTCAGACTAACATGACTAAATAATCTTACTTAATTCATAATTTTAAATATCAAAGATCTTTGACATTGGGTTTTTTAGGAATTTTTAGGAATTTTTTTACTGAATATGATATGAATACAATATCTATACCCTGAATTCATTGGTTTATACCTTGCTTCTGTTAGAATTCCTATATAATACTGCTTAACACTGGTTATATCTATACACAACTTTTTTGATAAACGCTTTTGATATTTTTCAAGGAAATTCAAGCAATATCTGTTATTAGATGATCAGGACTGGTGTTAGGCAATTTCCCAATGGCATTTTCCCAAGTAAAAAAATACCATTGGGAACTTGCCGACTCTTCCACACTATAAATAATCATTAACTAAAGCAAATGCATAATATTGAAAGAAATCAAAAAGTAAATTGTAAGGGTTTGTTTTTTGGTAATTTATTTGTAATTAACATAATCTGAAGAATATACATAAAATGTTTAAACTGAGGATGTTGATTTTGTTGTTGTTCTTGTTCTTGTTGTTTTTGTTGAGATTGTTGTTTCTGTTGTTGTTGTACAATGTTTCCTTTCACACTCTGCCTTGGCATCACTAAACATAACTTTGTAATAGTAAAAATTACATTTCTTTATCTAAAATTAAAAAGCTCCATTTGAGTCAAATTGGCATTGAAAATTAGCAAAGCAACCTTTTCAAACTTTTTTTTTAAAAAAGGTTAAAAAATGTTTTTTTTAAAGTGATCTGAATTGTTTTTTTTGTACCCCTGACAGGAACTAAAAGACAATACCTGGTTAAGTTTCCGCAATTTAATTGGCACTGTAAACTGGAATTAAACCTCTCTGCAATCTAGATAATTAAATGGTAATGTTAAATAACTTCTTGTATTTATTAAATAAACCTTGAACTAACATATTCTATATCTATATATACATATAAGGCTGTAATTTCTGTGTGTCTGTCTGTTCGTTTGTCCGATCACAACTCAGGAACCCCTAGACCGATTTGCCTCAAATTATGATTAGAGACCCACGGGAATGTTCTTAGGTTGGTTTTAAGATTCCAAATTGAGTGGGTCGGCTTTAATAGCGAAAATTTAGTTTCTGGGTAAAAAGGTTGCAGTGTGTGCAGGTAAACGGCGGGAGTAACTTTAGTAACCTGGGCAGCGCTGGGTTTCCAAGCTGGTAATGAATAAAGTTTTTTTTCGCTCGGAATTTTGCTTTGTGTTTGTTTAAGGGTTTAAAATCTTGATTTAAACCCGGAAACAAACAAAAAAGTTTAAATCACAAGAAAAAAACATATTTTTTCAAATGAAAACACAAGACGGTTTATATGGATTCATTAAATTAGAGTTTCATAAAAATGTGCGAAAATTGAATAAAGATTTCTAATCCCGAAATTATGATTATAAAAATAAGCATGCAGGCTCCTTTGTTTCAAAATGCAAAATTCTATTTTCCATGATTTCTAAAATGTGGTCTGCTGATAAAAACAATGATTTGCATAGATTTGGAATCTGTTCTTTAAAGTTGACAATCTGCTTATATAAATATACGTAAAATTTAGGATTTGCATTTTATTTTGGCATCTTTCTCTTTAACAAAGAGTTGAAATTTACTTTGAAAGTCCTGGATGCATATGGTGGGAACTGTGAAACCCTTGAAAGTTTGTTTACTTTAATCTTAATTGTTGTGTGTTAGGCAAGGTTGTGTAATAAGGTTGGTTACTCTCGATGCGCTCCGATGTACGGGAAATTTCGTCTCCTAAGATAAATAGATAAAACCCTCATACGACAACAACGTCACTCTCGCCTATGTAATCAGTAACGTCATATGAGGTTTTTATCTATCTATCTTAGGCGACGACATTTTCCGTACATTGGAGCGCATCGAGAGTAATCAACCTTTTTATACAACCTTGGTATTAGTAGACTATGTGTTCTGAGAGAATATTAATTCATAATTAAACAAGATTACAAATATACAACTATCTAAAGAACATGGATCCTTTGAATTGTAATTTTAATTTCAATTCAAATCATGACACTAATAAAAAAGCCTTATGTAGCTAGTACACCGAGATAGTGGGTGCAGATAGATAGTAAATAAAAAAAAATATCGGGTGACCTTAAAGTATACGATATGAAAATAAAATTTATTGTTAACTAGTTTAGAACGCAAATTACGGAATATGATCTTTAAAAGACAAAAATATATTTTTAATTATCAACAAATACTTTCTGATGGTTCATTAATACTGTTAATTTCTTATTATCATACATTCAAAAAGGTTTTAACATTTAGAATTATGAGTATTGGAACCTTCTATTAAACCTCAACATGCTTTTATAATGAACTGCAGGCTATATACTCCCCTCCCCGCCTATCAGACTTTTTATGTTTAAGCCTCCCTATACCCATGGATGGATATGTGTTTAATGGTTTATTGAAGTCAAGTCATATATTGCAAAATATATTTATGTTTAAGCCTCCTTATACCTAGGATGGAAATGTGTGTATAATGATTTATTGAAGTCAAGAATGGTTTATTGAAGTCAAGTCGTATATTTTAAAATATATTTATGTTTAAGCCTCCCTATACCTTGGATGGAAATGTGTGTAATGGTTTATTGAAGTCAAGTCGTATATTTCAAAATATTTTTATGGAATATATTGAAGTCGTGACATTGCAAAATAATCTAGAAAATGTGAAAAAACAAAATTTCATTAAAAGGGACTGTTCTGTTATCTGAGGTTGACACTTTGATTTGTTTTTGGTGTAAAGCTTTTATTTCAATACTATTAAGTTCATGTCATTTCATGTCATTTCATGTCATTTCATGTCATTTCATGTCATTTCATGTCATTTTATGTCATTTCATGTCATCTTATGTCATATCATGTCATGAAGATATGTAAATTAATTTCCTTCCTTTTACTCTGCTGTATTTAGTATAACATCTGTTAAGTTTAAATAATATAAATAAACACCTTGACAGTTTGTTTAGCATTTACTTCAGCATAGGCTCGGGCAAAGGAAGCAAGAAGAGGGGCTTGGTCAGCAGCCTCTCTTAAACCCTGATCATCATTATCATCATTATCATCATTATCATCATTATCATCATTATCATCATTATCATCATTATCATCATTATCATCATTATCATCATTATCATCATCTTCGTCATAATCAACATATATTAACACTTTAGCATACATTTATAACGAGTGGGGCAGTATCGTTTGTTGCTCTGATTAAACTGTGAACCAGGCTGCCTCCACTCTCAACCAGCATTGGAACCTAGAATAATTCAAATAATTCAACGAAAATTATTTATCAATTTAAGCTAGGTCGGTTCAGATATATAGATAGCTAGATAGATAGGTAGATAGAAGATTGATTACTTCTATTAGTTTCCTTCTCGTATCTGGAGCAATTTGTCTAGAATATACTGTAGAGAATTTGTCTAATCAAACAACAAGTAAATGTAATACATCAATAATTGGACAGGTTACAGTGTGCCCTATACTTAACATTACATTTTTAAAGAATATTGTCAAAATAAAAAACCGGTTTGAAATCAACATATTAAATTTAAAATGTATTTTTACCGGTTTTGAAATCATATTTGGTCCTCTTTAAATTAAACTTCTTAGAAAAAAAGCGACGACTGTTAAGATTCTACACGTAAGAATTTAATCTTATATAAGGTATTTGAAGCTATGGAGAAGAAAATGTTCTTAATTTATATTATGTAACACTGACCTGCAGAAAATGCTTTTTTCAGACTTGTGTATAAAATCAAAACTAGAGGAGCTACAAGGTCACAAAGTTGGACCAGTAACGTCACATTAATTTGACCTTCTCCTTCTGTCTAGTTCACAGTGTAGAATTGCATCTAATGTCAGATTTGGTTTTGAGGGAAGTTTTTTTTGTCTATTTAACAATGAGATTTTAATGACGACCTTTATCGTTTACAGGTGACTTGGTGTTCTCTAATTCCTAAATTTTATATTGAAGAGCTGTTTAATGATTTCAGATAGAAATAAATAATGGTTATGTTGCGCACATAGATTCAGCCTGTTTATAAAAAGTCTAATCAATTTTTAAGACATGGTCGCCTTTGAAGTGTCACAACGCCTTGGACTTTGATATTACCGCTCTAACTCACTTATGCTTTTCTGTAACCCTTTGCATGTACATTTTAGCACTATTAATCACTTGTTGTTAGCTTAGGCTTTTCAGAAGTAATTGACAAAATTCTCATCGATTTTAGCTTGAGACGGTGTGCGGGGAACTATATATTAAAATTTTTGCAGTGTCCTATATCTTATGGCGGAAATCCTGTAGCATTGTCACGTGTCCTCGTTTTGATGTAAACACACTGAATGACGTCATAATGTGAATTGTAAACAAACCTGGCCAACAGCTTGACTTGCGACTTCCCCAACATTTCTAAGCTGCTCCTGGAGCCTCTAAGAATTATTTTTTAAAATTTTTTTATAAACTATATTTGAATCCTGGTGGTGGTATGTGTTTTTCTCCGAATAATTAAATGTTGAAAGGACTGTACGTGTTTTTAAACTGACTCTCCACTCCATGTATGCAAAGATGGCAACACCTGATTTACACAACGTTGCCCTTAAAAGCTTTGTATGAAAATATTAATTAGGCTGTTAGACATGTTTGTTTTTGTTTCTTTAAAAAGTTTATTTTCAGTTTTTGGATTATCTGGTGACTTGCACATTTCTTGCTGTTAAGAAGCCATGATGAAATTCACAGAAATAAACACTGTTCGAGTTAGAACAACGACTTTATCTTCCACATCATATTAGGGTTTCAAGGGTACCGTTGTAAATCGAGGGAGGTCAGTAGAAATTCAGTTTACAGTCCCTTTAAATAATATCATTTATAAGTCCGTTTTACGTCACTGAACTCCCGCCAATGAGAGTGCAGTACACTGGTCACGTGTCTCCGGCTGTAACACATGACTAGTGTACTGCATTCTCATTGGCGGGAGTTCTGGTGACGTAATACGGACTTATAAATAATATTATTTAAAGGGACTGTAAACTTAATTTTAACTGACCCCCATGCAAAAAAATTAAAAATTAAAATAACAATTCTGAAATGATAATTGGAGAAAAAGTTACAATTAGGTTTCTCTGGGATATCTTTGTTTTCAGATTGGTTGCATATTTGCTTTTAACGATCTTCTAAACCTACTATTTCTATACAAAATTGTATATATACGAATTTTCGTAAAAATTTTTACACAGTTTTAAATAAATTTCTTAAGACAGGAACATCAGATATAAATTTCATAGGCCGCGATCAAGAGCTAAAGTGATTAGCTTTCAGCCTATATCCCCTTTTATTTTCCTTTGCAGTCCCTTTGAGGAATGACTTATATAAATTTTTTTCTTACAGATTTCTGCAAAGCTTCAAATGACAAGCTCTAAACTTTCATGTTTAGGATCTGTTAAACATTTTAAGAAAACGATTTTTAAAGTAAGTAATTACTGTACTGTACTGTACTGTAGTGTACTGTACTGTACTGTACTGTACTTTACACTACTGTACTGTGCTGTACTGTACTGTACATTACTGTACTGTACTGTACTGTACATTACTGTACTGTACTGTACTGTACTGTACACTACTGTACTGTACTGTACTGTACTGTACACTACTGTACTGTACACTTCTGTACTGTACCTCATTTTCTACAACGCCGTTCACAGACTGTTGACCCATCGATACTAGACGTGGAGCCTAGATAATAAAATCATATAGATTAAGATAGATATTGGGGTAACAGGGGCGTGTAAAGTTTTTAAAAGTGGTGGAAGGGGTAAACGTGGTTTTCGAATTTATTCTTAAAAAACTTAAATTAATGGGGCTATCTAATTGCTCCCTGAACTAGTGGAACTGCCATCCTTGCCACAGTACTAGTAATATTTGTTCCTAACATTACTGTCTCGCTTACTCTATCCTGGAATTCCTAAACAAATTAACAATAATAAATTAATAAAAACAAGAACATTTTTTACCCTTTTTTTAACACTTTTTTCTCACAAAATTTGTTTATTTTTGAGCTTTTGATCTTGAAGAAAAATGATATTTAAAGAAAATGTAAATTCTCTGTTGAAAATTTAATCTGTTTTATGAAACAATTAAACTAAAAAGGTTGAAAAATATTGTTTTTTTTCCTTAATTGTTTAAACAAAGACTTTTACGTGACATGTAAAATATTTTTATTGTTAGATATAAATAATTTATTTAGTTGGGTTTACTTCTATTATACGTCTTTGTTGCTAGGTTAAATAAAATTAAGAACTTTTCCATTATATTCTATGGTTCAAAGATTTTGAATGATCATCCTAAGTTTAATTGCCCTTTTTTATAAGTCTATCAAGCAAATCGCCTTTTTATTGTTCCCACATACATCTTTTTTAGTTTCAGATTTAATTGGATTCAAATAGATGATTCCTAGCTACTATATATTTAGTATATTTGCTTTGTAACAACTTCAGATTGCTTACAAGTCGTCTTCCGTTTACAAAGTTTACGGAATCCCATGGAAAACATTTGAAACTATGATAAGCTTAGAGTTTTATGTTCTAAGGTTTAGAATGAAAAGAATGCCAATTAAAAACAAAACCAAAATCCTGATCAATACAAAATTAAATTACTTATAAAAGAAAATATCTAAGTATTTGCATCTCTTCTAAGTAAAAATTGTGAAATTTTCCTCCAAACAATTGTCCAAATAAAAGTGTTGGTGCTCTAAAATAGAAATAATAAATTAATTACAAATAACACGAATATTCCCGGTTTAACATTTATATATATATATATATATATATATATATATAATATATATATNATATTAATGTGCTATAGTATGGTTTACCTTGACAACTGGAGTATATCTACAGATATTAATGTGCTATAGTATGGTTTACCTTGACAACTGGAGTATATCTACAGATATTAATGTGCTATAGTATTGTTTACCTTGACAACTGGAGTATATTCATCATAATAATAATCCAACGCATCATCAGTTTGTGGGAAGGGTATGGGGGTGCAGGGGGAGAACAGCAGAAAACCCTGAAAATTAACAAATTATATCCTGTTTCAAAAATGTTGAATGACTGTCTTTAGAAAGTTTATCGAAACCTGTGTTTGAAATCCAAATATTTTTTTAACCCCGGACCCGCCTGTTAAAAGAAATGTCTTTTCTTTGAAAAGTCCTTTTTGTAAACTCTCCTTTATTTTCTGTAATTTAGATTTTTAGATTACTCAAGAAAGGTTCCGTCGATAAATGTTATGTTTATGAAATGGTCTCTAAGATTTTCAATCTCTGAAATCTCTGGCCATTTTAAATGTCCTGTCTCCATAAAGTGTCCTGTCTATGATATGCCCTGTCTATGCCTGTCTATGATATGCCCTGTCTATGCCTGTCTATGCCCTGGTTTATGAAACATTCTGGGATCAATATATTTATGATCCATAAACATACATAAATGTCCAATATGAAATGCCAATGATGAACAGAAAGGCAACCCTCCCAGACAAGCAACCAATCTACCAGACAAACACTGCCAGACAGACAAGCAACCAATCTACCAGACAAACACTGCCAGACAGACAAGCAACCAATCTACCAGACAAACACTGCCAGACAGACAAGCAAACAATCTACCAGACAAACACTGCCAGACAGACAAGCAAACAATCTACCAGACAAACACTGCCAGACAGACAAGCAAACAATCTACCAGACAAACACTGCCAAACAGACAGACAAGCAAAAAACCTAAAAGACAGACATAAGGGCGTATACAGGGGGAGGCAAGGGTGACAGTGCCTCCCCCTAGACCCGTAAAGAGAGGGTGTAGCCCCCCCCCCCTCCTAGAACTCAGAGCTATCACACTTTTCAAATTTTAAACTGAAAAGTGAAAAACATTAAAAAAAACTATTTTGCTGTTATATTTTACAAAAAATATATATATATTATTGCAGTGCTGTAACCTAATTTTCCCTTTTAAGTTCACAGAGTTGAGCTGAGTTCACAGAATTTCATTTTCAAAAAATTCTTCTATTATATCTAGTATAAATACTAACTGCAGTACATAAAATGAATTCCTCAACCCTGTTATTCCTCAAAAACAAGCTCAGCTCTGCCACGTTCCTTGTTGATACTGGTGCTTCAGTGTCAGTGTTCTCTCACCTTCCCTGATCACCTTCAGCTCCATGTTCTGGTGTTTTTGTTGAGAACCACCGACACTTATGGTTCCCACTGTTTAGCTCTACAGTTCTGTTCCAGACGTTTTGAGTGAAATTTTTTGCTAGCCAAATTGTCCACGCCGATTTTGGGATCAGATTTTCCAAGCCACAATCACCTCCTGGTTGATGTCGCAGGTTCTCGTCTCCTTGACTCCTCGACCCTGGAACCAATACCCGCCGTTTCATCTAATTCAGTCAACAGCAAATCAGGTCTCTATACTGCTCTCCTTTCTACCCCTGAAGAGTTCAGCGATCTCCTGTTCAAATATCCTGATGTCGTCTCCTCCAAAGGTTTTTTCACCACAGATCCAAGGCATCGAGTCCGCCACACTGTCCCCATATTGCCTGGCCCGCCAGATTTTGCCAAAGCCCACCGTCTTGACGCAGAAAAGCTGGAATCCGCAAGGAAGGAGTTTGTGGCCATGGAGTCTGCAGGGACAATCCGACGCTCTTCCTCTCCGTGGGCGAGTCCCTTGCACATGGTAAAGAAGCCTAATGGTTCCGGAAGACCTTGCATTGATTACCGCTGCCTGAATACTCAAACTGTTCCAGATTTCTCATCTCGTCTTCATGGTTCCAAGGTATTCACTAAGCTGGACCTAACCAACGGGTATTATCAAGTTCCAATGGCTCCTGGAGATGTGCCTAAGACAGCGGTGATCACCCCCTTTGGCCTGTTTGAATGGTTGAGGATGCCGTTTGGTCTCAGAAACAGCAGATGCACCTTCCAAAGGTTGATGGATCAAATTTTTCAAGGACTTCCTTACTGTTTTGTATATGTGGATGACATCCTTATCTCCAGCCCCGACCTCAGCTCTCACCTTGAACATGTTCAGAACATGCTTGATCTTTTCCGACTCCATGGGTTTCAGATTCAGGATGTATTCCTCTGACGAAGCACACCGAGATTATCTCCGCCTTCCCTTGTCCAACAGACAAGAAGAATTTACAGAGGTTTCTAGGAATTCTCAATTTCTACAGAAGATTTAACAAGGCTGCAGCTGGTCTCCTACGTCCTTTAACTGAGGCTCTCAAAGGTAAATCTTCTCTAACCTGGGACCTAGAGATGAACCAATCCTTCGCAGCTGCTAAATCCATCCTGGAAAATGTTCCTACTCTGGTTCACCCTGATCCCTCCGCCAGGATATCCTTATCCGTGGATGCCTCTTGATCTCATGTTGGAGCAGTCTTACAACAAGAAGTATCCGGTTCCTGGGCCCCTCTGGCGTTTTATTCCAAGAAATTATCCGCCCCAGAATGCTAGTATTCTGCCTTCGACCGTGAATTGTTTGCTGCCTACTCTTCTCTCCGCCATTTCCGCTTCATGCTAGAAGGTAGACAGTTTATTCTGTTCACTGACCATAAACCATTGACATATGCATTGTTTAGAACGTCTCCGCTCTGGTTCACCATGCAGCAAAGGAGATTATCGTTCCTGTCTGAGTTCAACTGTGAGATCCTTCATCTCCCTGGCCCGGAAAACTGCTGATGCCCTGTCCCGTCCAGAGTCCAGTGATGTTCCATACATTCCTCCGCCATGACTTTGATATCCGAACTCCAACCAGTTGCTCCGCCTCCAGTTCCAGGAATATCTTTCTCCGAAATGTCTATCCTACAGCAGTCCTGCCCAAAGATTGAGGTACTCAGACGTTCATCAACTTTAACTGTTATTTCTGTTCCGTTCTCAGGTTCCATCCTACTCTGTGACACGTCCACGGGCAACCTCCACCCCCTGGTTCCAGAGAAGATGAGAAGGTTGGTGTTCTCGTCGATTCACAATATCTCTCATCCTGGTGTACGTGCATCTAGAAGATTAATCTCAAGAAGTTTTGTGTGGGAAGGTTTGTCCAGGGATGTTAACTTATGGTCTCAAATCCTGCCTGGATTGTCAACAGAGCAAGATTCAAACCCACATCAGGTCTCCCATCCAACCTATACCTGTTCCTGGAAAGAGGTTTTATCATCTCCATGTAGATCTAGTTGGCCCCTTACCTCAATACTCTGGGTTTAATTTCTTGTTTACCATCGTGGACAGAACAAGTAGATGGCTGGAAGCAATACCTCTCCAATCCACAACAGCAGAGGAATGTGCCAAGGTTTTACTCCGATCCTGGATTCCAACATTTAGAGTTCCGTCTGTAATTACAATTCACAAGTTCTTGACTAATCTCTGCAAGTTCCTGTGGATTATTCACTCACCAACCATGTCCATCCACCCACAGTCTAATGGCCTGGTTGAGAGATTCCATCGCCGTCTCAAGGTATCCCTGAGAGCTAGATTGTCCGGAGTCCCCAGGAGCTCTGTTATTTCTGTATACGCCCTTGGACAGACAAGCAAACAACCTACCAGACAAACACACACTCTGAAACCAAAACACACACAGACAGAGAAAGACAGAGACAGACAGAACCAGGAAGAATTTGAATGTATGACAGTGCATGAAAGCTGAATGAAAGAAGAGAAGGGATTAACCAACAAAAGAATTAAAAATACAAATTCTAGTTTATATAAAGAACTAAAAAGAATAAAATAAATCAAGAAGAATATTCTTTGAAAATATATAAGGAGCATATACAGGGTTATTCAAGAAGGATGAGACTGTAAGGACGACCTGAAACTTTAGAAATTTGACGATCCCAAGATGAAATTAAGCTTTCTGCCTTGAATATAGTTTTTTTAATGATTTGGCATAGTTGACAGAATGTAACAAGTTTATGGGCACAGAACGCAAATCTTCCCCTTTGGTAAAAGTAAATTCAACCTATATGAAGCATAAAGTCTGACCGCGTCAACCTTGTTGCACCGGCTAGTCCTGTCCATAGAGCTAGGTACAGTACAAACTGGGACCGGAAAGGTTGACCCGGTTTGGAAATTCAAAGGTACTACGGCTGCCCGTGACAGGGAATCATGAATCTAAGTAAAATGAAAGAATAAATTCTGAACAGTATTCTGTAAAGTCTGATTCTTTTTGGGTAATTCTACAGTGGTGCCAGAAAATAGTGAAATCATTAGTATTCTTCGATCTTTCTTTAAATAAGAAATGTGGCACAGATTGTTGTAAATATTAACTGATATATAGGAATTGAGTCTTTGCCACAAAGTCAAATTTTTTAATCCTAATATCTTTGCAACTATGGTTTAATATTTCAAACTTAGATTATTTGATCTACCAGAATGCATAATCTGAAATATCTAAGGTCTACGACATTATAGGTTGAAAAGATACAGGGTTAGAAAATCGGAGTTTGTGGCTCAACTCCTTTAGAAAGGTTCAATTGACACATTTTTGTAATAACCAGTTAAAAATTACAAACCCCTTAGACATATTTTTTTTTAAAGATCAGTCTTTTATTTCTGCACTGTTTTCTGGTTACCACTGTACGATGTACCACTTTGTACGATGTACACCGGATTATATGCCTCAGTTTAAGGGTCCAAAATGAGTTATATTCTATCAAATCTAACATCGGATAAAATATTTATTTTTAAGTTCAAAATCACCAGTAAAAATCAACCATTGTCTGCCCCCAAATAAAAACGAAATGAAATGAACCTATTTTTATTAAAAGGGGGTTTTAACAGGTCAGAATATTACAACGCAATTATTTTAGGTTAAGTAAGTTTGGGTTTTTCTTGGGTCAAAAATTTACATACCTTAAACTAATTAAATATTTAAATTAGTTTTTACCCCCCCTCCCCCCCCTCCCCCCTATTCTTTATTCATCTGTAGTCCAAGTAATAAAGAAGATTCTTAACAATTTTATCAGAAGTTGAAACTAAAAAAGCTTGTTTTTTAAATGTAATGCATTAAGTTAAAATAAAATACCAAATTATTTGTGGCTTTATTTCATCTAATTACTTACAAAAAATTTACAAAAAAATTAAGATGCCAAAACATCATTAATATCACTTACCAATAAAACAAATTTATGCATATTTTTCAAACCAACTATTTTCTACAGAAGATAAAAAATATTTGTGAATCAGCTTCAAATTAAAACATTTAAATATATTTCAGAATCTGAGTATAAAAGCAAATAAAAAATAAATAGAATTGAGTTTAGATAAGATTTACTATTTTAGCAAGTGTAAAATAATGAATAAAAACATGGGATGAAAGTTTCAAGTCGTCAATTGGCCCAGACCTAACACTGTATGTCAGGTTTTGGCCATATGCACGGTTTGGAACGTTCTTTCCCTAATAATGAAGTAGATATACGAAATAAATTAATTGACATAAAGTTTTCGAAAAAAAATGGCATTCTATTAATAAGCATTTTTATCTTCCTTTTTAGATTTTAAAGTGAGTATGTCCGTGGATCTGCAGTGTTTGTATGTGCCAACAATTAGAGCTCTGCACTACGCTACTGCCAACCAACAACTGACCAATATTGCCTTTCTAACAGTGCGTAACCGTGCGTATTACGTACCTTGAGTAAATTAAATATTTTAACCACGGAGAACCATACACCCAAACAAGAAAATTACATCAGAAATATATCTAAAATTTCATTATTGTTTATTCGTAAATGATGAAACACAATTTTTTAAAATTTGAATTTTGCAAATTCTATTTAACTTAAATAAGAATTGTAAGAAACAAGCACAATTTTATAGTGATGGGAAATTTAGTTGATCCCACATTGGAGATTATGGTAAAACATTTAGAAAGGTCCCAAACAGCTGTTTCTTCAAAAAAGCGGTTAATTTTTGTGTTAGAAAAAAAGTTTACCCATTCATGGGAATTTTTTAAAGATCGCAACCAAAATAAATTGGTTTCAAAACGAGAAGAATTTTTGGACTACAAATCTAACAATTTTAAACGTCTTTTATTATTTGGGCAAAAATCTTTTTGTTCATGGACCTAATCATCCAAAAAGGTATACATCGATTTTTTTTGTGCCATGAATTCATTTTAAAAGTTCATAGCTTTTTTACACTTTTTTGTTCTCTATATATTTTGCATTTGCTTGTTTACGTACTTTAGACATACAAAGCCCCCCCTCCCCCGCCCCCCCTTTCTCGTCCTTGTTACATATACCAATAAAAATAAATATGTTTGAAACAATTTGTGTATAATATTGTCATAGATAGTACCATAGCTAAATTGCCTTTTTTCAATTTCAACTGCAACCCTCCGGTATGTGATGACGAAATGAGCGATCATATATTCTTGTATATCTAGGAACATTGTATTTTAAAACAAAGAGACCTTTCTTTCTGTTTCTAAAATGTATAAAACACAACCCTTGGTTATACGACCTCGTTAAACTGTTCCATAAACACCAAACTTAACTTAAGCAACAAACTGTTATACAGGGTCTCGCTTAACAAATTCAAGAATGGAGAAGTCAGAGATTACAGTTTGTGAAATTGTGATTACGGGGTTTGTATTTTCTCATTTTAATTAAAGTTTGTGAATAAGAGTTTTGAATATGATCAACAACGGATTTCGCTTACATGGTTTGCGATACAGTCATAACCAGAAAACTTTGAAATAGGAAAACGACTTTAGACTTAAGTTATGACTTTGAAGAATAGTTCAATAATCATGGGACACAGCAACATTGTTATAGTGTAAACAGACCCATTTAACTTAATTGACTTAATAAGTTCCTACTAAGACTATTTATCTATTACATAAAGTCGTCTTCCTATGTCCACGGTTTCATAGATTTTTATTTTAGTTTGTAACTTAGCTTTAGTAACAAATAAAGTCACGGCAAACAAAATAAGAGATAAACAAAGTTTTGATCATGGGTTTAAATTATAATATGTTGTTACGGTGTTTTATTATAATATGTTGTTACGGTGTTTTATTATAATGTGCGATCTAAGCTTTTCATTACAGCATTGATTCAAGTTTGATTATTTACGTTTTCTGATCAGGGAAAGCCAATTCTGGTTGTGAATATTACTGTTGTTATACGGAGCTTTGATTACAGTTTTTATTACAGTAAAAATGAAAAAAAATGTTACCTGTTTATAAAGGAATCTATAAGGGTAAAAATTAATTAATGTTACCAGGGTAAAAATGTATAAATGTTATTAGGTTAAAAATGAATAAACGTTACCAAAGTAAAAATGAATAAATGTTACTAGGGTTAAAAATGAATAAATGTTACCAGTGTAAAAATGTATAAATGTTAATAAGGTTAGAAATGAATAAATGTTACCAGCTTAAATATGTACAAATGTTATAAGGGTAAAAATGAATAAATTTTATTAGGTTAGAAATGAATAAATGTTACCAGGTTAGAAATGCATAAATGTTACCAGGTTAAAAATGAATAAATGTTACCAGGGTAAAAATGTATATATGTTACCAGGTTAGAAATGAATAAATGTTACCAGGTTAGAAATGCATAAATGTTACCTGGTTAGAAATGAATAAATGTTACCAGGGTAGAAATGAATAAATGTTATCAGGTTAGAAATGAATAAATGTTACCAGGGTAGAAATGAATAAATGTTACCAGATTAGAAATGAATAAATGTTACTAGGGGTTTAATGAATAAATGAATAAATGTTACCAGGGTAAAAATGAATAAATGTTACAAGGGTAAAAATGTATAAATGTTACTAGGGTAAGAATGTATATATGTTACCAGGGTAGAAATGTATAAATGTTACCAAAGTAAAAATGTATATTTGTTACCAGAGTAGAAATGTATAAATGTTACCAGGGTAAAAATGTATATATGTTACCAGGGTAAAAATGTATAAATGTTACCAGGGTAAGAATGTATATATGTTACAAGGTTAAAAATGTATAAATGTTACCAGGGTAAAAATGTATAAATGTTACCTGGGTAAAAATGTATAAATGTTACCAGGATAAAAATGTATATATGTTAACTGGGTAAAAATGTATAAATGTTACCAGGGTAAAAATGTATATATGTTACCAGGGTAAAAATGTATATATGTTACCAGGGTAAAAATGTATATATGTTACCAGGGTAAAAATGTATATAATGTTACCAGGGTAAAAATGTATATACATTTAAGCAATCTTATGAGTACAGAGCTGAAAATTTCAGAGCTAGAATTGTGGATATCGAGATCAATGTCGATTGAAGAAACCAAACAGTTAATCAGAAACCGAGAAATTTTGAAATTATGAGCGCGATCTCTGAGAAGTGAGAGAAATTTCATTGGTAGCAATCCAGCAGGGATCTGTCTAAAAGAGAGGATTAAGAAGAACATCAGAAGTGTCGAACTGAATACAGAGATTTAGCAATGGGATGAAGGTTTTCCAATTATGAGTTTCAGTGAAATGGGTCTGTGTGATTAGCATGAGTCTGACAGACGACTTTCTATTCCACAGTTTAATGGGTACCACAAGTATCATATTCATAAAAGAATTTATTTAAATCAATTCTTACAAAAGATATTTTAAAGGAAAACAGTAAATTTAATTTAAAATAGTTATCGTCTTTCCAATAGTTTCGTTTCTGACGAATTCAACTAACTTATTGTTGAACCCATCGAGATATTGTTGAACCCATCGAGATATTGTTGAACCCATCGAGATATTGTTGAGCCCATCCAGATATTGTTGAACCTGGAAATTTGACTGCAGATTCTATAGATATAGGTATAGAAAGGTATAGAAAGGTAAATAAAGGTGTAGAAAGGTATAGAAAATTAAAGAAAAGTATAGAAAGATAAAGAAAGATATAGAAAGGTATAGAAAGGTTTAGAAAGGTATAGAAAGATAAAGAAAGATATAGAAAGGTAAAGAAAGGTAAAGAAAGGTATAGAAATGTAAATAAAGGTATAAAAACATTAAACAAAAGGAATGTAATATTATATGTCGTCTTTCCAATAGTTTCGTTTCTGACGAATTCAACTAACTTATTGTTGTACCTGGATATTTGACTACAGATTCTATAGATAAAGGTATAGAAAGGTAAATAAAGGTGTAGAGAAAGGTATACAGTGAAACCCTTAATAACGAATACATCGAAAGAATTCATCAAATGTCGTCTTCACTTTCTTCCCTTTCTGATAATGGAATGTTGCAGATATTTAGTTTTTTAATTAAATGATTAATGGAACTCTTTAAAACTGTTCCCGCATGTTCATGTCTATTTATTTATTTTCACAAATACTGAAATTTACGTAATTTAGTATAAAACTCATTGACAAATTGTCAAGACGACATTTGATAAATTCTTCCGATGTATTCGTTATTAAGGGTTTCACTGTAGAAAAGGTTTATAAAGATATAGAAAGATAAAGAAAGATATAGAAAGGTATAGAAAGGTATAGAAAGTTAAAGAAAGGTAAAGAAAGATAAAGAAAGGTAAAGAAAAGTAAATAAAGGTATAGAAAAGTATAGAAAGGTAAAAAAAGGTAAAGAAAGATAAAGAAAGGTAAAGAAAAGTAAATAAAGGTATAGAAAGGTATAGAAAGGTAAAGAAAGGTATAAAAAAAAGGTATAGAAAGGTAAAAAAGTATAGAAAGGTATAGAAAGGTATTGAAATGTATGGAAATGTATAGAAAGGGTAAGAAAGGCTTAGAAAGGTAAAGAAAGATATAGAACGGTATGGAAAGGTATAGATTGATTTAGAAAGGCATAGTACATAGAAAGTTAAAGATTAGTATGGAAAGTAATAGAAAGGTAGTCTTGTTTGGTCAAGAAAACATTTACTTGAAATTAAACATCTCCGATTGAGACCGGGTTTAGATAAATTCGTTCAAAGTACCAATATTTTCTCATAGATAGAAGGCGACTTCGTGTTTCTGTTTAATTAAATATATATACAGTGAGAACAAGAAAACTATGGAATAGGAAGCAATAATTAAGAATATTTGATGTTATTACAAAGCAAACAGTTTTACTAGCATCTTATTGAATTACTAATTAAGTGAAATTGGTCTGTTTACACTACAGAATTTCTGCGTTTTATGCTCTTTGATCAAATTTAAGAAATTAAGGGTTTAAAAGCCGTCTTTTATTTTAGAGTTTTATGGTTATCAATATCGATAAAATAAAAATAAACAAATCAGAAAGAATATAATCATTAATAAAAGAAAGTTTGATTATTTAGAAACTGCATTGTAAGAATTGTTATGTAGAAAGCAATGTTTGATCAATAAGATTTATATTGATAAAATGTAGAATTTTTCATTATGATACAGAATACTGAAGTAAATAAACAATTGCATATATTTAAACTTACTACGAAACTGCAATTTAAACAAAAGCTCTGTTATTTTGAAATAATCAACACAAAAATACAATAAATAGCTAAAAACATTAATTTAATTCATGGCGGTGCGATTTTTGTAAAACTGATTTTCTAAATTTAAATCAAAAAAAGGCCGGGTTTTCTTTTGTTATTTTGTGTATTTAAAAAAGTGTAAATGCCATCCTTAGAACCTCAATTTTGTACGAGATTTTTTTTTAATATGAAAAATAGTAGCGAAAAATGGGCCAAACTAAATTCTTGAATCAATTTTAGTATTTTTAATAATTACGTAATTGTTGTCTGCGGCTGCAAAAACATTGTAATGAGTTTGTTCGGTAAATTTATAGGCAAAGGCGTTGAGCCACTTCAAATTAGACCCAGTTGTGAAAATTGACGCAACTTTTCAGAGACGTCTGGATGAACCAAGTAAAAGCTGAAATGAATCTTGAGGAAGAAGCTGATGGTGAGGAACTAAGACGACCTACTGAACCATTGTCTGCTGAACTTGAAAAGAAGGTTATTGAAGCTTTTCAGGTATTTTATTATTATAAAGATGTATTCACACACAAAGATATAAATACATATATAAATGGTGTACTTTAAATTTGTTTTTGAATATATAGTTTTACAAAAGAAAAAAGAAAAATATGCAAAATTATGAACAAATAGGCGACATTGATAATTACTCATTACATAACATATTTATCATTTCAGTTATTACGTAATCATCGAATCCTTCAACATATAAATTATTCATTCTTGTTTTTTTTTTTTTTTAAGTTCTTGTCAAACCGGAACTTTCCATGCATGGTCTAATGGGACATCAAAATATTTCATTTGTTTCTTAACTAACATTTTTCTAAGATCCGAAGGATTTATAGAACAATCATTTGCAATAGAAAAAAAATTTCTGCCATAACTGTGTTGAGGTCATTTTTACATAAATTAGAAAGAAATCTAATGCAAAGCTTAGAACTTGCTTCAATAGTCTCATAGAAAGATATACATCTACTAGCTAACATAGTTTTTACATGTAAGATTCTATTATCATCAATGCATACTTTCATTTGAAGTGAACAATCCCTTTTTCTATCCAATATTTGCATTAACTTACATATTTATAAACAAAGAGGATAGAATATATATTAGAGTGGAATTTAGTAAATACCTCGGTATGAATTTTGTCAGTCACTTTCAGCCTGAAAGGGAGTTCAAAGTGTACAAATCATGTAAATGTTCACAAATTATATGCAGTAGAGTACATTAATACAGTATGTTCCCTAGACTATCTATTTCAATTTCGAATTTTTTTATGAATTTTAATGAATTTAATGAATTAGGTGAAGAAAAAACATCATTTGATTTATAGTTATAACGGAAAATCATCGTTTACAGCGTAAACGATAATTGTAAAGTGAAAGGCATAGAGTCTATGTGAAATGATCATTGGTCAATTATGAAACCAGCCTATTTCATAATTTGGTTTTCTTTTAGTATTAATTTTAGATTTTCTATAAAATGATGTTTCAGGGCCCAAAAGGTTAAATAGCACAAATATGTGAAGTACACCTGCAGTATGGAAACAGTACAACAAAATGGCCGTTTTACACTTTTTTCTTGTAAATTCCACTCTAATATATATTCTATTCTCTTTGTTTATAAACAGTGATACTCAGAAAACTGTTGAATAGGAAGACGACATTAAAGCAATACAAAGAACTAATAGTAATTTATCTATTTAAGTGAAATGGGTCTATTTACGATACACAATTTCATTGCCTCATGTTGACATCCTATTCTTGAGATTTCTGTTATACTCAAATTGTATTATCCCATTTTCTTTGTCAAAGACTATGAAATGTTAGAGATGTCCAAACAGATTGCAAAGATAAAGAGATAAGAAAAGTATTGTTTAAGTCGTGTTATCAGTTAATGTGATGGTGATAGGGAAACGTTTAGCAAGAAAAAATGATATGGGGAAACTGCCAACTGGTTGTAACCTCCTTGTTTTTCAGGTTTTTGATCATGAAAATAACAGAACTGTTGATGAAAGAGAGATTGGGACAATCATCAGATCTTTGGGACATTGCCCATCTGAGTCACAGTTACAGGTGGGAGATTACCTTTAGGTCACAGATAAAGGCGGGAGATTGACCGTTAGTCACAGATAAAGGTGGGGGATTGTCCTGTTAGTCACATATAAAGGTGGGACAATGACTGAAAGCCACAGCTAAAGGTGGGAGTTTGGCCGTTAGTCACAGCTAAAGGTGGGAGATTGTCCGTGAGTCACAGATAAAGGTGGAACATTGTCCGTTAGTCACAGATAAAGGTGGGAGATTGCCCGTTAGTCACAGATAAAGGTAGGAGATTGTCTGTTAGTCACTGATAAAGGTGGGAGATTGTCTGTTAGTCACAGATAAAGGTGGGAGATTGTCCGTTAGTCACAACTTAAAGTCACATTCAAAGGTGGAACATTGTCCTTTGTAGAGTCACAGCTAAAATTGGGAAATTGTTCGTCATTCAAAGCTAAAAGTATGTCTGTTAGATTCCCAGCTAAAAATAAATATTAAATAAAACTTTATCGTTCTTTTGCTTAGTAAGAAGTATTATTGTGAACTTTTGATTGCACTCTTTTGTTTAGGGTGTTCTGGCTGAAATGGAAGATCCGGAACAAATGGGATACATCACTTTTACCAGGTATAGATTGTCCTTTGTTTTAAGGTAGATTGCGTTTGAAGAAAAATTGAGGAAGCCCTGAATGGTTTTCATTTACAATTTAAGGTTTTCATTGACAATTTCAGGTTTTTATTGAAAATTAACGCTTCTCATTTAAAATGAAAGGTTTTCATTAAAAATTAAAGGTTTCCATTTAAAATTAAGGTTTTCATTTAAAATTAAGGTTTTCATTTAAAATTAAAGGTTTTCATTGAACATTTAAGGGTTTCATTTAGAATTAATGTTTTCATTTAAAATTAAAGGTTTTCATTTAAAATCAAAGTTTTCATTGAAAACTAAAGGTTTTCATTGACAATTTTAGGGTTACAATTAACATTTAAGAGTTTCATTAAAAGTTAAGATTTTTTTTTAAATTAAAGGTTTTCATTTTAAATTAATGTTTTCATTTAAGATTAAAGGTTGATCATTGAAGATTTGAGGTTTTCATTGAAAATTTTATGTTTTCATTTTAAATTAAGGATTTCATTTAAAATTAAAGGTTTATTTTTAGAATTTAAGGTTTTTTATTTAAAATTAATGGAAAAGTAGTTAAACTAAACATACCTATAATTCAATCTTCTTCTCCTTATTCTTTAAATCCATCTAATAAGAACANTCAAGTATTTTCAGTAAAGTCCTTACTTACTTTGTGATTGATTTGCAGTACAAATAGTTGTATGGAAAGTTTTGGTTTAAAGATAACCTTAAGGGAAACCTTTATATACAGAGCCAATCCAAATCATATTGGATTATTTCAAAGCTTCAATGCCCAAACATGCACAGATTAAGAATCATATACTGTTTTTTTCGCCCGTCAAATTAGTAAATTTCTTTGTAAGGATCTCTGATTTTATAAGGCGGTTAAACTTCCTCGTAGGATCCTTTTATTTCCATAAGGAAGTTCCCGTGTATTTCACAATATATTTCATAAAGTATCTTGCATAACATTCCTGTTGAAGGAAGGAAAAGGTCAGTACTAAGGCAGCATGGGGTCATTTTACAGTAGACTTACAATGTACTGTCAAATGACCTTACTTCCTAAGAGCTGAACTTTTTCTTCGTTTACTAGGAAGGATATATTTTTAAGGAAATAAAGGATTATATTTTTATGATATAAAGGATATATTTTTATGAAATAAAGGATATATTTTTAAGGAAATAAAGGATATATTGAGAAGGAGCTAATGACTCAACTACTAGCAGAGGAGGGGGAACCGTTCACACCGGTAAGGGGTCACACTCACAATCCAGCCAGCCAGGGGTGTACACTGTACAATGTACAAAGGATTTGGTCCAGGGAGGTGGTTTGAATTTTTTTCCAGGGGGGGGGCTCACCACCTTTCTGGGACTGAAAACCCCATTGATTTTACCAGAGATAAGAGAGTAGCAGAGATCAATTAAAACTTATGAAAAGCAATATTTTCCACAGCAGGTTCTATTGTGTATGTATACAAGTACTGTACACGACCAATCAGCAAACATCTTTATTAAGGGATATTTCAGGATCCTTTGGATACGAAATACAAAGTCTTCAAAAATAGACTAAATTCAAAAATGTTATGTTTCATGTTAAAAGTTGGAGTATTTCTATACAAATTGTAAAACTTAATCCCTGATAGGGTATTATATGCAACAAGTGGCCGTTAGATGTCAGTCAAAAAACCTTTCATTAAACTGTAGCATGGCGTGCCGTGACACTTCAGGCCTGCTTAGCCTATCTAGGTAGAGAATATTCGCAGTTTGGTTAGTCTGTGGATTTTACTTATCCATGAGGGGCTGATCCCCAAGAGCCCCCCCCCCTGTGTGCATTTACTGCATAAAGAGTGTCATGGATCGACTTTACACTTTACTACAACCTTTAATGACCTCCAAATTGAAAATGTTTTAACCATAGTGTATATTTCAAACGAAAGCTAGGAACTAGAGAATACAGTGGCAGCAACAAATCTAGTGTTTGAACTTCTAATGACCTACAACGACCTATTATAACCTCCATGAAAATATTTAAATGTGGCTTTAGGCATGTCAAACAAACATTAGTAACCCCCAAAGAATCAAGTGGCAGCAACATGTAAAACAATTTAAATGTAAATCATACAGCAATAAATATATATTTGGGATCCTTCATTCTTCTTGGCTTCACAAAATTTCATGTACACAAGTTTTATTTTTTTAATTATGCACAAATGTATCTCTTATAGAAGATAAAAGCCTGAACGAACAAAAACACATTCTTCATTTACAAAAAAAATTGTTTTAAAGAATTGTTCGGACTATAATCATCTATCAAGTACGTGTCAGTGAACATTTACAAAGATGAGTAACAAATTTATCAATGAAGAAATCAAATAATCAACTTATCTATTAGTTAATCAATCAATAAATAAATCAATTGATCAATCAAATTATTAATCAATTAACTAACCAATCAATCAATCAATCAGTTCATCAAATTATAAATCAACTAATAAATTAATTAATCAATCATTTAGTTCATTAATTAATTAATCTATCAATTAATTAATTGATTAATCTATTAATCAATCTATTTATTAATTAATAATCTATTAATTAGTCTATTAATTAAATAATCAATAAATCAACAACTAAATATTTTTATTTAAGGATGAGGTCCAGGAGTTTTGTAATGCTGGAATTGATCCTAAAACAAAACATGTCAACTACAGGGAATTTGTTCACTTTTTATCAGTAGACGATATTTTTTAGATGTTTTACTTTCCCAAAGACCTTTTGCCAAACAGCAACTTCCCAATGTGTATTTTCCCAAATGGCAACTTTCCAAATAGGCAATTTCCCAAGTGGCAACTTCCCAATTTTGTACTAGCCTCAGAGCTCGGCCCCCTATACTGTTATAGCCGTAGCGCTCGGCCTCCTTAACCCATTCTAGCAGCAGCGCTCGGCCCCATGGCAGCTTGGGTGCCTCAGAAGGCCTAACCTAAACTTTTGGATTTGCCACTCGGGAAATTGAATATTTTGGATGTTGCCACATAAGAAATTGTCACTTGGGAAATCGCCATTGGTGAAATCTCATTGGGAAAACCCCTAAAACCAATCTGTAATGCAATTTGTCGTTTTAAACCCATTAACATTAATGGAACCAAATACTCGCCCCGAGTTCTAATTTTCTTATCCCTTTTTCTGTGTAACCTGATGGTGTAAACACTAAATACATGTATTATTTGATTTAACATAATTCATAATTTGAAATATTTCAGGTCTAACTAATTGGGTTGCAAATAGAAAGGGATCAATTCGAAAATCAGAGTTTGTGGCAAAGAATCAATTCCTTTGAGAACTGAAAACGCAAGTGAAAAAGTGATGTTTAAGTTTTTGCATCCTAAGACCAAAAAAAACTATGGAATATGAAGACGACATTAAAGCAATCTTATTTGAATATTGTACACATATTACCAGTAGCTTGAAAATTAACTTATTAGGGGAAATTGGTCTGTGTACACTGCACAATTGTTGTATTTGGTTGATTGAAATATTTTAAATCATATCTTGAGTCCTACCGTTTTCTTTTTCTTCGACAATTTTATGGCTTCCACTTAGGGTTTCGGCCAAAAAAATTTTTTTCGCCAAAGCAAAGATTTTTGCAATTTTCCGAATCATTTTCTCTTTATTTTGCAAAATTAACTTTCACGAAACTTATAATTCATTAATTCCCTTTATTCATCAATTTTAACAAACAAAATATAAAGTTATAAATATAAAATAACAAAAATAGAATAATGAAGAGAGAATTGCATGAAAATTAAATAAATATTTAACAAAATTTTAAATATGTTTTGTAAATTTAATTAATTAATCATTTACAAATTTCTTAAAATCTTTATTTAAGAATCGCAAAACTTCTGGGTTTTTAATGCAAATACGAGCAATCTTCTGAATAATTGCATTAAAAAAAACTATTTAACTTTAAAATCTTTACTTTACAGATAATTAAATATCATTTCTGTCTTTTCATTGAATTCTCAATTTTATTAAATAATTTTTTTTCCAGATTAAAAAATGGATTTTAGTCGATCAGGGGACATTAATGCACTGGTAGAGATGCTTGATACCTCCTGCAATATCAAGTAAGTACTAATTGCTTGGATGGTTAAGTTATTTTTTTAAATTAAATCTTTGACGACAAATACCACTGTTTTATTTTAGTTTATTTTAACTAGGAGGGGGTACTTTCCCTTAATTTTTTACCGGGGGAATATCTAGCTTAATGACATTTGTTTCTTAGGAGTGATGGGAGCCGTATAAATCGGTTTAACAACGACGAAAATGAAAAGTATGAAGATAAGGATAAGAAAAAAAAGAACATAAAGAAAACCATCGTTAACATTAGGTAATTCAAATCTTTAAAAAAGGGAGAATTTGCTTTGTTTGGAAATTTTTAAGAACGATTATCAAAATGTGGTAGATATATATATATATAAATAGATATAGATATAGATATAGATATAGATATAGATATAGATATAGATATAGATATAGATATAGATATAGATATCATAAGATTCAATAAAAAAATAAAATTAGATCTTAAGTTTAGGATTTATTTTATTGTTACAGGCTACAATGTGTCCCAATAAATATGAAAATTTAAAGAAGATAATTCATAATACTGAATATTCAATGTACATGAATTGAACCTTTAAAACTGCTACAAAAGAGTATTTTATGTCAAAAAGGACCATGGTGCAGCCTGCAGGAACTATTATAGATATCGAGATAAATGCGTGTTCCTGATTTTTTGTTAATCTACAGATTAATGTAATCTGTATTCGATATTCAGCATGAAATTCGTAACCCTGGAGGAAAAATTTGAATAAAGAGATAACGCATTGATCCTCAAATTAAAAGTGCCCACAAGGGATATTGAGATAAAGCAATCGGGATTATCAGTATTCAAGTCAAAAGTTCCTAACTCTGATTTTCGTATTTTTTTCTTTTGTATTTAATTCATGGAATTTAATTTCATACTTAGTCGTCTTTGAATTACCGTGTTTAGTGGGACACCCAGTATAAAATAATAAGAAATTGGACCTCACCCAAGGTTATAATGCAAGAAAAGTTATTTCAGAGGTGTACGCAGCTTTTGTACTGCAGTGTAATTGTACTGTATGTAAACTTTAGGTTAACCATGTATGTGCACTGTATGTACAGTGTACACGATATGTACACTGTATGTACACTGTAAGTGCACTTTTTGTGCACTGTATGTACACTATATGTAAACTTTATGTTAACCATGTATATGTGGCATGTGCACTGTACATGTATGTATACGGGATGTACACGGTAACTACATTGTATGTACGAAAACTATAACTACATTGTACTGTTACAGGGAGGGGGAGGAGGGAGATGTACTGCAAGAGAGTACAACAGGACATCAGGATGATATTATCAACTTAGAACAAAGGTATTAAGGTGTACTGCAAATTGCAATACCATGAAATCAGAATTAACCCTCAAATTATCATTATGATGATCAAATTGCCAGAAACTGAAATTTGGAAAACCAACAAGGTTTCGAAAAATTTCTCACTGCATGCAGATACGTCCATCATCTGCATTCAAAGATGTAAATGGTACTGTTGTGAATCAGACACGACACTTTACACATGGAAGATTACTTGAGATTAAACCTACAGTCCCTTTAAACACAACGTTAGGCTTTCTTGTAACAGTGTGGTGTTCTTGTAACAGTGTGGTGTTCTTGTAATAGTGTGGTGTTCTTGTAACAGTGTGGTGTTCTTGTAACAGTGTGGTGTTCTTGTAACAGTGTGGTGTTCTTGTAACAGTGTGGTGTTCTTGCAACAGTGTGGTAATATAAATATTCATATACAGGGTGTCCCTTTACAGTTATGAAGACTATATTCACGAATTTCTTGATGAAAAATCCGAAGATGAATTGTATAACGAGGATTCAAGAATAGAGGCTGATTCCCAGGTTCTTGAGGTGAGATAACCCCCATTTTATCATCCTGACTCTCCACTTTCTAGTCCTGGCTTATCACTTTATCAACCGGGGGCGGGGTCACCACTTTTTTTGTAATTTTGCCAATTTTCTATATTAATCTTTAAATTACTTTATAAGCTAAATATCTTCTAAGCAAACTAGTTTTTCAAATCTTAAATTTTCAATGATGTTGCTTAAAGGGACTGCAGTGAGCGTAATTTTAAGTGACCCTCATGCATAGATGGCAATGCCCGATCCTATTCACAACAGTACCTTGAAACCTTTACGTGTAGGTGATATTGACGTTTTTCTAGGTTTAAAAGTATTTCATCCTAATAATTTAATTTCTTGAAGCTGAAATACGCTTGTCATAAGAAACAACAATTTTAAAAAAAACAAGTTTTCAAAATTGTAAACAATCACACAATGCATGAAACTGGTTCCTTAAAATTATGCTTACAGTCCCTTTAAAGAATGCATCATCATAGCTTGCTTGAGCTATAATTTTAAAATTCTTGTAAAAATAATGACATATGACATGGTGTCCCACGAAACATGACAGTAGACTGATGACTTTGAAGATCGCCCACGATCTTTAAAATAATTTACGACAAGAATGTTGAAGACTGAACGTCTAAAATAAATATCAACGACGACTTTTAAATAATCTTGCTTGCTACTGTCATGTTTCGGGTGACACCCTGTACATTTTATAAAATAATGATATTGTTTTTATACTAGTGTTTCCTTTATTTTAGTGAATGTATTTTTGTTTAGGGAGGGGAGTATGAGGTTGGAAATATGTTAAGAAAACCAACATTATCAATACGCTTTCATCTACCAAAGGTAAAAATTGTTAAAAAAAAAAGATATGATTGAGCATTAGAAGTCTTCTGTTGTGATATTAAACTTGATTAAAACATTACTATTTTTTTTAACATTTTATGCAAAATTTGTCTCATAAGAATTTAAAAGGATATTGGCTTACTTCGAAAAGAATTCGATGGTGATCGCTACTAATCTTACTATCTGTTGCGTCTATAAGGAGAAAATGGTTAAACACGACTCATACCGAAAAACGTAGCGTGCAAACAAATTCAGAAAGTTGCAATAATCGACTCAGATCGTAAATAATTCAATTTTATTCCAAACAAATCATTCAGATATTACAAACCATGATCATCGAATTTTATTTGACGCATTCGCATATAGTTGATAATTCATAATATCTCTATTTTTTGTCCACGATTTACTTTAAAAGACGATTATTTGGCCGCTAGGCGTCTCTGCCCTCGACGTTACAAGGGTTCCACTTGGGAGAGACACCTATCGGCCAAAAAAACGTCGTTTAAAGTATATCGTGTATTAAAAGTAAAAAATATTATGAAATATCAACTTTATTGGAATGCATCGAATTATGTTCGACGTTTACAATTATAATATCTGAATAATTAGTTGTAAATTTAATTGAATTATATTTTCGATCTGCTGAGTGATATATTGCAACTTTGTGAATTAATATGGATCCTATACGTTCTTCGGTTTGAGTCGTTTTTAACCCTTTTCTCCTTATAGACACAACAGATAGAAGTAAGGTTAGTAGCGATCACCATCGAATTCGATTCGACGTTAGCCCACCGCCCCCTTTTTATTTTTTGCTGACACTACCTTTAATTTTGAATAAATGATTCAGGAGGATAAAAGAACTATCGACTTAAACTGCTTGGAAGACACGGTAAACATATTTCTTAAACCTATAAAGGTGACGGAGAGGGGGGGGGGGAGTTTGAGGTTTTAATCATTTTCCCAAGGGCAACTTTCCAATTGACTATTTGTCAAGTAGCAACTTCCCAAATGTGCAATTTCCCAAGCGGCAACTTCCCAAAGGTTAGCTTAGGCCCTCTAAGGTGCAGAAGGCTGCAATATGGGGAGGGGCCGGGCGCTGCACACTGTGGAAAAAAGTGCCTTTCCATGTCTTTAAAAGTCGTCTTTTTTATGCAAGAATCTGTTTTTACCAGCTAATGAGCCAAGGATTTTATACAGTAAATAAAGTGAAGCCAAAAAGAAAAGGCTTTAGCATTTCGTAACGTATTTGCTTATTTTAAAGTTTCTGAAATTTTAAATTTTAAAAGTCATTTGGGGAAAATCCTTACCATTTCAAGACTTTATTTTCAGGGCTTTAAAAGACATTTGGGACCTGTACAATATATATATATATTGTATATATATATACATATATATATATGTACTCTGTTCAGATGTACCTGTACTCCCATCAGTACAAATCCCGAGTTTTCCTCCCAGCTCAGGTATATTGTTCATGTACAACATTACCGACCCAAGAATTCCCCGGGGTGTTACGTTACTTAACTGTCTCTTGCAGACAATTAAGTAAAATAAAATTCCGATCTGGAAGTTTCTGTGGAATATAAAAATACCGCGCATTTTCATCTCAAAAGAAGATAAAATTAATAGCAACAAGCTTTTTGAGAGATTAAAATTTGTACGTACCACTGGTTCCCTTGATTTATTTTAAACTGCAGTTTAAACTAGAGTGAGAACCAGAAAACTGTAGAATAAGAAGACGATATTAAAGCAATAATTAAGTGTATAGTTAATGTTGTTACAAAGTAAATGGTTTTCTTAGGTAGTACTAACTATATAATTAAATCACTTTTTAAGGATGAGACTTTTATAACTATCTGAAAAATCTGTAAATATAATTTTTTTAGAAAGGCATAACATTAAGAAAATAGATGACATAAATTTTCGCGACAACTTTGGATTATTTAACTATTACTTACTACAAATCTATGTATAACAAATCTTCATCTTTTCAATCATAAGTTTAAAGTATATATAATAATTTAAATATGTTTTCTGTAGTAGTTGAAATTTCAAAATAATGAATATAGATATCTAATTTATACTTGAGCTGAAAACTTTAGAATGAGATTCCCTTATCTCGATTACTTAATCTGAGTATCAATTGGACAAACTTTTGATTTTCTTCTTAACCCGTTCTTTCTTGGATATTCAAAGCACGCAATTTGTTGCCTGCAGTCATGGGGCGCAAAAGCTTGTGAAAATGCCCGTATAGGTAGAGAAAAATTAAAACCGGTTTTTAAAATTAGAGAGTTCCTCCAGCTTCTGAATATTAATCTTATGGCGGGCAAAATTTCAAATTTATCGGCTTCATATACGCGACTCTGATTGGTTGAATTTTATAAACTATTCAGGATACAAGTACAAGACTAAGTTAGTCTCGATATTAAGAAAAAGAGAGGATCAAGCATTAATCTCGATATCCACTATTCTATAGTTTTTAATGTTAGGCTGTTGTGAATCGGGCATTGGAATCTTTTCATAAATTACGCTTACAGTTAGTTTCAGGGAGAGTAATTCTATTATATTTATTTTAATTTATTTATCCTCATGAGACCCCCAGGTTAAATAGTAGTTTAACATTTAATCTGATATTTAACAATTAACTTTGGCCCGCGGGGGATTTAATAATTAACTATTTTCTTGTTCTGTTTCCAGGTGTCCAAAAAGAAACCAAAACTAGAATGGGATGAAAACTCAAGTGCACTCAGGTTAATAAGAATAATAATTTTAAATACAATTTTAAATTCTTAGTAACTTGGGAATTTACAGTGAGAACTAGAAAACTGTGGAATATATGTTGTTGTTGTTCTTTTTTCTTACTGAATAAATGTTGCTGAAAATTTAATAATTTGCAATTATTTATTTGTAATTGTTACAACTGATATATTTTCTAAATGTTCAGGGACTTTTTTTAGAAATAGTTTCGTTACAAAATAAAAAACTCTTTAGCAAAGACGACGAGAATTTTACTGTTTTTTTGGTTCTCACTGTAAAGGTTTTAATAGAAATGTGCCAAACCAAAGCAAAGTATTTGAAAATGTAAGTTATATATATTTTTGATGTAAGAATAAACTTGACTACGAATTCCCTTTTAAGTTTTAAATAATATTTTTATAGGGTAACCCTGGATGTGGCAACAAACAGTGCAGTTTTGAACTTTTAATAGATTAAAAATGTGAAAAATTATGAATACCTGAGACAAAGAATAATATGAATAATGGAATATAAAGACGACATCTCACCAATCTGATATGTGTATTTCAATTTAGAATAAAGAAAAGTTGATGCAATCCTGTTTGAACTACCGCCGTTTGAACTACTTGTTCATTTGAACTATTGTTCATTTGAACTACTGCACCTGGTACCATCACATGAGTAGTTCAAACAACCAATAGTACAGACGAGTTTGTTTCATGCTTATTTGAACTATTTTTTATTTTATTTGAAAAGGCGATAAAATACATATCAATATTTATTGAGGAATAGGAATGACAAATTATTTGCTAATAAAAAAAATAACAACAATATTAAGAGACTTGCATTTTTTTATCCTAAAAAGTTTTCTTCTAGTCAGCTTAATTATTAAGAATATTTGTAAATATCTGTGTTTTCCTTATTTGATTCTAACAGTTGCCTAAAAACAACTTTTCAAGTGAAATGGGTCTGTTTACACTGCACAATTTCTGTTTTTCATGTTCAACGGACTATTTAGTCAAATCTTAAATCAATGAGTCGTCTTTCTATTCCACAGTTTTTTTAGTTTCACTGTTCAATAAAAGAATCACAATAAAGAAAAGACTTCAATACCAAATTTTCTGATATTAAACATTTATAACGTAACAGGAAGTGGTTTTGAAAAGGGGTTAAAGATCAGATTGAATAAAGTATAGTCAGAAGTTTTATACAGAAACTTATCCGGGGGGGGGGGGCCTCCCCTTCTGTAATTCAAATACCTCTCCTATTGTTCAAGAGTTGTAAAGCTTAAAGGGACTGTAAGCATAATTTCAAGTTACCGTCCATGCACAAATGGGAATATCTGATTCACAATTAAAAGATTTTTCTGATAAAGTATGAATTAGATTTTAAAAATGATAATTTGCATTTGTCGGTTCTCTGAAGTCACAATGTGAATTTTACTGTAGGAAAACTTATATAATATATCCGAATAAAACACTTTTAACCAAGAAAAACGATATTATCTTCCATAAAAGTGGTCAGATAAATGTTTCAAGGGTACAGTTAGGGATCGGACATTATCATTTTTGCATGACTTTTTAGTAAATTGACCGAGATGGCTTTTTCAGGATATACCAACACTTTAATCTTTTTAGAATGGGACAATTCATCTGGTAAACTGTCCTGTTTTACCGTCTATAGTCTGAATATATATCTACGTCTAGTCCATATATATACTGTACACAACTTGTTCTAAATGCCTAAAAGTTGGGCCGGTACTTTAAATGAATCTGAGTTTTCAGAGCCAAATTATATAAATTAGTATTTTTATTATTTTACAAGATTCAAAAATAATTGCTCACATTTTGGAAAGTTTAGGCGTCGTACTCGTACAACTTTGATTTTTATGCAAACTTTGTATTTTTTTAATTAAGGACGATGCAAATATTGTCACTTGATACCCATACCATTTTATTGAGACACCCTGTTATTTGGGTTTAGAGAACAACTGTTCTACAGTGTGTACGTCAAGACGCATTATTCTTTTCTGGGATAAATTAAAAAAGGCTTAATTCACATCCAATAAACGTTAGATTAAAATCTTATTCCTCTCTTTACAGAGATATTCTGAAGAAATAGTTGCAATTTCTAGTAAACATTCAAATAATTCTTTCGGGGCAACTTTTAAAACTAGCAGATACGAGGTCACAAAGTCGTTGACTGTTGCCTGGTGTGTAGATTGAAGTAATTAGGTTCTGAGTTCTTACCACAAACTCAAATTTTCTAATCCTTTTATCTTTGAAATATTAGTTTGCAAACTTAGATTTGATTTTATAAAATATATAGTTTGGAATATGAAAGATATACGTAATCGATACGTCATCGGGTCGCAAAGAATAAACTCAATTCCTTTCCGATTTTTCTTTAGTTTCGCTTGGAGTGAGATCTTATTTTTAAACTCTTCAAAAAACACAAGAAATATCGTCTACACTATATTTGTACTTTTAAATTGTAACGTCAGTCTTTTATCTCTCATTTCTTGACGGCAGCAGCTGCCTTCTTGGCCTTCTTCTCTGCCTTAGGCTTGGCGGCCTTCACTGCCTTGGTGGCCTGAATTAAAGGAAACTTGATAAATTTCAATCATACAAATCTTTTTAATTGACAATTTTCCTTTCCCGTTTTTTAACGCAACCAATCATATTATTGCTATTTTTTACTTTTTGGATTTAATTTCTATCTAAAGAAAATCTGAAGAAAATCAACACATTCATATTTGCTTACTCCGAACATTATCTTACAATCAAACCAATCTATTTTGGCTTTGAATAATCTATATAAAAAAGCTTTTCGCTTATATATGTTAGCTAAAGCTTGCCAAACGGCTGAAGCGAATTGGCTAAAATTTTGAGGGAACCTTGGGTAATAGGCTAAAAAAAGTTTTTTCTTCATAAATCGAATTTCTTTTCAAATGTCGACTTTTTCTTGAAACTTCAAAAAAAAATTCTAATTTGTTTAAATTTTAACGGGCAACGCCGGGCACTTCATCTAGTTTAATATATATACCTTGACTGCCTTCTTCTTCTCCGCCTTTTTGGAAGCTTTCTTTGTTTTTGTTGTTTTCTTGACTCCTAGAGCATCATTCTTCTTCGCCTCCGCCTTCTTCTTAGCTGCTACCTTAGCACTAGGCATCTTCAATCTAGTCAATAATAATAATAATAATAATAATAATAATAATAATCATAATAAAAATAAAAATAATAATAATATAATAATAATGATGATAATGATGATAATAATAATAACAATAATAATAATAATAATCATCATAAAAAATTTGAATTGTGAAAAATTATGAAAATGATGACAAAAATATGAATGAATATGATGAAAATGCATATCTGAAAATAAAATGTATAAAATATAAAATTAATAGAAATAAACATGATTGAGATTAACTAACTAAGGGATGGGGAAATATCTTATATGGAATTAGGGATGGGGAAATTCTTGGGTAAAAGGAGGGTTGTGGGGTAATATTGGAAGTTTGCCATTATTAAGGGGGAAAACGGGGTGTCCTTTACGCACCCCCCCCCCCCCTCCGGCCACCACCCACACTCCACAGGTTCACAACAAAGAATTTATAAATATATTTTTTTTTGTTCTTATAAAAAGTCATTTTCAATATCTTAGATTATTTGTCATACTACGGCAAGATATACGGCAGAAAGATATATATTCTTTGCTTATTATTATACATATTATTTACTTTTTTATAATTTGATAAGCAAAATATATAGTTTTTAATGTGAAATCTTAGGGTTTTATAACGAAAAACAAACAATTTAATTGAAACAAAAAAAAATTGTATAATTTTTTACACATAGTTTTGAAGGAAAGATAGAAAATATTTATTTAATGAAAATGATATATTTAGGATTATGTTGCATTTTTCATATCTTTTTACCTTTTTAATGTGTATGTAATGTGTGTGAACGAATGAGGTCTCAAAGCTTGACTGACTGAGGTTGAGGTATCTCCCTAGTCCCTACTCCCTAGTCCCTGGCCGCTAGCCGCTACTACTACCGTCTACAGAATAGAGGTTTACTACAATTTAATTTCCCGCCTTTCTGTAGTGTAGCCGTTGAACCCCACTTGTAGAAATCACCATAAGGCCCCAAAAAAATATTTTAAAATTTTTGTGTTCTACATAATTTTATTGGAAATTTTATGATGAATTCAAATCTGAAAAGTGCTTTTAAAAATTCTAAATGTTAAAGAAGTTATAATAGCCTTAAATAACGGTCCAAAAATCTGTTGAATGTTTTTGGTGAGTTTTTTAGCTGTAACTCATTCAATTTTTATTTTTTTTAAGCGCTTTTCAGATTTGAAAATGATGTGTAACATGAAATTTTAAAAGATATTTTTTGGGGCCTTACGGTGATTTCTCCGATATTAAATCGTCAACTCGATGGACGATTTTGAATTTTTTTATTGCAATATTTTTGTTAATTGAAACGCAGCAACCTCTGGATGGGCGGTTAGCTGATTTCTAAAAAAGTCACAAATCAATCACCCTTATTAGTTGGGATTCTGAATTCTTGTGAAGTTGTGAACACTTGAATTTTTGAATTTTGAATTTTGAAATAGTTGAATTTTAGGATTTGATTTTCCCTATGTTACAGTTAGGTTTTTGGAATTTTAAAAGACATTTCACAAATGCTGTGAACTCCTAAAGGTTTTAATTAACAGGGTTTTAACATTTAAAACTGCATTATGTAAGAGATTGCTTATAATGAAATATGAAAAAAACTTTATGCTAAGAGAAAATATAATGGAAAATCTAACTAATTAAAAGGATCGTTTTTGTTTCGTTTATTCCATAAATCTACTTTTAAGGGTTAAAATTTGGCATAAGGTTAGAATATATTTTTGTGAGACCAAAATTATCCAAATTTAAATTTAGCATATTGGGAATTTTTCTATTTTTGAAAGGAATGTCGTTGAAATTAAAAGTGAACTTCCAATGCCCGATTTAATTCGGTATTACCTGGTATTACCTTTAAACCTTGATCTGATCAATAATAAAGAAGATAACATTGTTTTTCTAGCTTTCTTGGCTTATAATGGTACCGTTTATAGGGTTCAATTGTTGTTTTAAAACTATTGAAAAAACGTCGATTTAGTTTCGTTTTATCAGAAAAAATGATGGATCACAACGAACAAACATATCGTTTTAAGCGTTTGAAAAACGAAAACGAACTGAGAATACGATCGTTTTGAAAATTTTTTGCTCTTAAATTTGAGTTTTAGACATTTATTTTCAAATTTATTACCGTAAAAAAAGTTTTTTTAATATTGTCCTACATGGTTTTACTAACGAGAGAAATGACCTAAATGTTTTCTGAGAGTTTTTCTGATCTAAGGGTTTTTCTGATTTAAGGTTTTTTTATCAAAGAGTTTTTTTTGATCTAAGAGTTTTTTATCTAAGGATTTTTCTGAGCTAAGGGGTTTTCGACTAAAAAATGTATTTTTTCTAAATTTTGTTCAATTTATTTGAGTAAGAATATTAAAATGACGATTTAAAGAATTAACCGGATTGAGAAAGTAATGGTTTGATTGTGAAAATTACATTCCTAAAAATACTTTTCGAGTAATTGGTTGAATCATAGCAAATCACAAACCCAGGCTTCATTTTTTAATTCAACAAATGTCACCTTGAAATTTATTTGATTTTGTTATTCGATATTGTCATTGATAATTTATGTCAACAACAACATGATTGGTGTAAAAATAATCTATTCTGCAAAGGCAGATCGTTAACAATTAGGGCTGTCGTCAACAATATACAGGGTCGTCGTTATCTGTCGTTAAAGATAATAACAAAGGGTCGTTGAAAACAGTCGTTAAAGATCGTGAACTAAGGGTCGTCAAAAAAATGTTGATTATTAAAAGTCGTCAATGAAAATTGATCGTTGACGGTCGTCAAAAAATAAAAGCGACATACTTTCGTTGACGAAACGACAAACTAAAACTAAAAAACGAATGTTTTTTTATTTTATAACCGATCTTTTTTTCGTTTTTCTTTATTTCCCTGCCATTCACAAAACGAAATGATTGTTTTTCAAAAAAAGTGAATACCTTGTACCGTTGCCCTTTGAAATCAAACTTCCTGTTCTGTCAATCAAAAAAAAAAACTAGGCTTCCAGTGTGCTTTGTGCCCCTCTCCTGGCACATTAAGCGTTTAATTGCATATATGCAAGCTATCATTCATTCTTTGTAAAACGTAAAACTCAACATTTTGAAAATTTTTCTTTGCACATTGATACATTTCTAAAATTGAAAAAGGCGACAATTTTTCCAAACTTAACCTTAGCCTTTTTATATAGAGTTGCATTATGATGGTTAAAAAGTAAAGGTATTAATTTAAATAAAAATGAATAATCGACATCCTTCAGAAGATTGATTTTTCTTTGTAAACAAAAACAAAAATTCAATAATTTTTATTTTATTTATCCTTTTCATTTCCACAATTTCTTTGGACTAATTTATTGATAAAGAAATACATGACTTACGAAATTAGAAACTAAAAAATATAATTTTAATTATCACTGATATAAAACAATTTTAATATCGTACATGTTTAATCAAAAATCACTGTAAATCAACACAAGTTCATTAAAGTTATCAAATTACAAGTTTCAACAAAAAAATAAACTCAGACTTCCAAATGCACATTAAACTTTTGAGTTTCAAAAATAACTGAGCCTTATATAAAAACCCAAATTTTCTTTTAAACAATTCTGAAAAAAACTCTAGGAAGGTTTTTAAACTTAAAAGATGTCTGTAAAAACATAAAATATTTTCTTGCGATTACATTGTTATTTTAAAAGTAACATTATTCTTGATTAATGAATTACTCATTTAAGTTCTGTTCTGTTCAACATTATCAATTCCAAAAATATTACTTTGAAAATTTATAAAGAAAATTTTAACTTTTGTTTTGTTTATTTAGTTTCCTTTTAGTTGCATTTCATATTCCAAGCCATAAAGAATTAAATTTTTCCTTTCATCATATTTTGTAACGTTGATTTGCTTTATCAACAAAATGGCGTCAGGGATTTGTTTCTGCAACGTGTCAGTGAGTTCGCGAGGAAGAAGCGGGCGAAGACGATCTTGAATGACCTGGACTAAAATACGCGGTATTGTGCACAGGACTGTTAAATGGAGAAGAGTTATCGCTTGTCAAGAAACTAGTTCTCCGGCTGGGACTACCGCTTGGAGAGAGATTTACAAGTCGAATCGGACTTTTTTCTCGTTGTAAGAGATCCCTTGCTTCCACAATTTTGCATTGAACCTAAATATAAACATAAAACATTCATGAATCTCACAGACATATTTTCAATTTTCTTCTTTTTAAAGAAAATAACCTACTTTGGTGACAATTCCTCCATCTTTAATTAAAACAGGGTCCGTAAACTGGACACTGTGTTTTGGAGTCCCAGAGGGGGTGGAGCCAGGGGTGTCAAGGGTGGAGGGTGTGGCAGGAGAGGCGGATGGACTCCTGGTAGCATGGAAGGAGTTTCTCATTGGAGAGGCTAGAGGAGAAGTTTGTCGAGATGTTAAAGGTGATGCAAGAGGTGATTGAGATCGGTGTTCAAGTTTTTTCCTGAAGTATAATAGATTTTTTTAAGCATGTCTTTGTACTTAAAAATTACTAAAAGATAAATTGATTATGTCTAAAAGAATGACCCCCAAAATATGGGTTTCTGCAGAAATTTCATAGGCTTGATCATATGAGAGGGAGAACATACCCTCCCGCTTCCTAGAACATTGTACGGCATAAGATAAGATAAGATATTTGCAAATTGCAAAATCGTAAAATTCGCAACAATCATTGCATGTTTTTGTGGAGGGGGGAGGGGGGGGGGGGGTAGTGTTACCTGAAAAACATTGAAGCCCCAGATCTAAGACTGGAGAGTCTGTCAGGGGTTGGGGATCTCGACGCCCTGGTTGCCCCAACTCCAGGGTGAGATGTTAACTACACATGAACAAAAATCAAGATAATGATTTTTAAATTCAAAATTCTGGTTATGATACAGAAGTCCTACAAAAAGAACCAGAAATGAATGGAAGAAATGAACGGATGAAATCAATGTCGTCTTAGTTCTTCCTTTTACTTAAGAAATTTCGTGAATAATTTTGTAATTTGCAATTGTTGCAACTGATATAATTTAAAGAATGTTCAGGGCACCTAAAACTTTTCATAACAATTTTTCCTCACAATTTTTGTACTTTTCAAATTTTTATACCTTTAAAAAAATTAATGCCATTTGGAAAACATTTATGAAATAGATTTAATGTATATATATTTAATGAACTATAGACTTAAACATGGGCGATTTCAATTGTGAACATTTTCTCTTTGTATACATTGTAATAATAACAAAATAACAATAAAATTAATAACAAAAGTATAATAAAAAAATTTCGTGGATTTTCAAAATTTCATGACAATCGAATTTGGTTGAGGCAAATGTTTGGAACTTTAATCATTCATAAATAAACCTTTCTAGAGAGAATTTTACACAAAAACAAATTTGTCAATAACCATTTAATTTTTCGCTTTCAAGCTCCGATTTGTAAAAGTTGCAGCTGGCCACTAGCTTTCCTGGAAAGCAAATCGTTGATTTTATAATGCGAGCAAATAAATATCTAAGATTTTTTCTATTTTTTAAACCAATAATATCTCTGTTAATTTACAGTGAATCCCATATATATGAATACATAGACCGTCATAAGTTTTTTGATAATTCAAAAGAAACTTCTTTTTATTTATTAATTCAAGGTAAATATTTGTAGCCCTGAAATATGAATGCAATTAATATATTAATATTAAACTCATTTTTCCGCGGAATTTGATCTTAAATATGTAATACGGCATTATTAAATACTATGTATTCATATTTCTGGGATTCACTGTAGCAAAAAAGGTTTAAATGGGATACTATTGGGAAATTAGGATTATGTGGATGAATAAAAACATCACTATATGATGATAACAACAAACCTTTGCTAGACATTGCTTAGCATCTCCTGTAGCCATATCCAGAGGTGTAGCACCTCCCAAGTTGGTTATATTTGGAACAGATCCGGCCTAAATTAATGGTATGGATTAGATTTAAATAAAAACAGTAATATTTAGAACTAGTCCGGTTCAAACTGGAAACATTTCCTTCTGATCAGGCTTAAAATGGTTATTTAGTACATTTTCATGTTATCCAACCCAAACAGGTTATATTTGGATCTGACTTGGTCAGAACTTTTGAGTATCGTTATTCTTGAAAGCTTGATCTTGATATCCAATCTAGACACTTTTAAATTTGAGTTTAAGTGCTTGATCCCTTAGTTCAAGTTATCCCTGCAAGGTATAATCATCACTGGATAACAAAGTTATCCCTGCTAAGTATAATCATCACTGGATAACAAAGTTATCTCTGCAAGGTATAATCATCACTGGATAACAAAGGTATCCATGCAAGGTATAATCATCACTGGATAACAAAGTTAGCCCTACAAGGTATAATCATCACTAGATAACAAAGTTATCCCTACAAGGTATGATCATCACTGGATAACAAAGTTATCTCTGCAAGGTATAAACATCACTGGATAACAAAGGTATCCCTACAAGGTATAATCATCACTGGATAACAAAGAGGAATTAAACTAATCTGTAAGTCTGCATGAGCTGAAGATCACAACACAAAGTTCTAATTTCTGGTAAATTTTATATCTGATCCAACCCAATCAGAGTCTGAATTTAATGAATTTGAGCCTTGTCTCAAATCCGCCTGAAACCGGTTTCAATTGAGTGCCGGCTTGAATCTTGAAACATTAAATACGATTTTAGGTCAAACCAACCATATTTAAGCCGCATCTCAAATTTAAGCCGCGGCTCAAATTCTTTAAATTCGGCCGCTGGTTATATTTCAAGTCAATCTGATCTAATCTGGTTATATTTAGAGTCAATCTGGTTTAATCTGGTTTTATTTAGAGTCAATCTGGTCTAATCTGGTTTTATTTAGAGTCAATCTGGTCTAATCTGGTTAAATTTAGAGTCAATCTGGTCTAATCTGGTTATATTTAGCGTCCATTAGGTCTAATCTGGTTATATTTAGAGTCAATCTGGTCTAATCTGGTTATATTTAGCGTCAATCTGGTCTAATCTGGTTATATTTGGAGTCAATCTGGTTAAATTTAGAGTCAATCTGGCCTAATCTGGTTATATTTGGAGTCAATCTGGCCTAATCTGGTTATATTTAGAGCCAATCTGGCCTAATCTGGTTATATTTAGAGTCAATCTGGCCTAAAATTTTTTCATCGGGGTGTTTTTTGAAACAAAAAGCTTGGTGATTAAAATCAAGATTCAGATATTCGCTAATAACCCAATACCAAATTTCATTTCTTAGGTTTTCCGTCACCATTTCTTCTAATTTGTTTGACAAGGGAAAAAATGATCTTAAAGAAAAAGTACTAAGAATAGAAAAGCGGAAGTAATGAGAAAATACAATATGAAACAAGCCAAATAAACTGAGCTTGTGCTACAAACTCAAATTTTCTAATCACTATTTCTTTGCAACCTGATGGTGTAAACCTTTGTTATTTCAAGCATATATTGTTTTACATAAAAGAAATATCTAAGGTCGACACAAACTGGGTTGAACAAATAAGAGCTTGTGATTTAAGGAACAGATAGGCAAGCTCTCTCCTGTTCCAAAAATGTGCTTGCCAGCCGGATCGTTTCACAGTCGCGGGGTCCAATTAATACTACGTGGGAATGACTCAATTTCTTTGTCCATGACCCCCCGCCGGGGCCGGCCCCCCTCCCCACCCCTCTCATTATGATGATTATGTTTTTTGTACCTGGAGCAGATAATTAACAATTTGAGGGTCTCCATTAGCTGCCGCAGCATGTAAACAGCTTTCACCATTCTAATAAATAAAAAAGATAATGATTTAAAACAGAAAATGTAGCTGGAAAGAAGAAGAAGTACTGTCCCCGGGATCAGGGAGACTGGAGAATGTTTGTTGATGGCCTATATATTCCAATAGAGCCTGACAGCAGTAAGTTGGCATAGTAATAAATAAAGCGATAATTAAACTCTATTAATTTCTCTCTATTTATATTTCTACACTGTGGGTGAACCACAGAGTTAATTTCTCTCTATTTATATTTCTACACTGTGGGTGAACCACAGAGTTAATTTCTCTCTATTTGTATTTCTGCACTGTGGGTGAACCACAGAGTTAATTTCTCTCTATTTATATTTCACTGTGGGTGAACCACAGAGTTAATTTCTCTCTATTTATATTTCTACATTGTGGGTGAAACCAAAGAGTTAGTTAGTCTCTATATATATGTCTTAACTGCAGGGCGAAACCACAGAGTTAGTTAGTCTCTATATATATGTCTTAACTGTAAGCGAAACCACAGAGTTAGTTAGTCTCTATTTATATTTCTACACGTGTGTGGAACCAGAGAGTTAATTCCTGTCTATCTGAATTTCTGCACTCTGGGTGGAACAACAGTGATAATTCCTCTCTTTTTATATTTCTACACGGTGGGTGGACCTAGAGAGGTAATTCAGCTATTTATATTTCTACACTGTGGGTGGACCTAGAGAGGTAATTCCTCTCTATTTATATTTGGGTGGAACAACAGTGATAATTCCTCTCTTTTTATATTTCTACACGGTGGGTGGACCTAGAGAGGTAATTCAGCTATTTATATTTCTACACTGTGGGTGGACCTAGAGAGGTAATTCCTCTCTATTTATATTTCTACACTGTGGGTGGACCTAGAGAGGTAATTCCTCTATACAATCCTCTTATACCAGTTAGAAGATTGAGATTAATGGTCCCATGGAACCAGAAATGTAGTTTACTGTATTACATGTGAACAGTGTAAACTACAATACATAGGACAGACAACAAGATCTTTAAATGAAAGAGTGAGAGATATAATGTGTATACTTCAGTCATTGTTTAACCCACCAAAACTTCGTCACTTTTAAAACACTAGCCTTATTATAGGGCGCTTCGCTTCGCGCCCATCTTCTAAATTAATTGTGAACATGTTCTCTTTATTTACATCGTAAAACAAAACAAAAATAATTCGCGGATTTTCACAAAAAATTTCGTGGATTTTCAAAATTTTCAAAAATTTAATGAAGATCGAATTTTGATGGAGACAAATATTTGAAATTTTGACCATTCATAAACCTTCCCTGTGGTCACGTGATGTCCCACAAAAAATTTGGGCCCGATTGGTTCAGCCGTTTTGACGTTGATTGGATACAAACAAACAAACAAACAGACAAACAGACACCAAGACAAGCCAAATTTATATATAGTAGGTAATCCAAATGATTTTTTGTAAAATTAGTATAAAGTATGAGTGTTTCACAAAGTTAGCATTCTAAATTTTTAAAAAAATTAGCTGGCTTTAGAAATTGAACAGTAAACTTATAATAACCCTAGAAATATTTACTTTAATGCTACTTAGAGGGCTGGGGCCTGGACCCCCCCCACCGCCCTCCCTCATACTATTCAGTTTACATAGATATACAGAGAAAAATAATTAAGCCACCAAACGACAGTAAAAATACTCTATCTAATTTTGAATTGTAAATATTTTTTACGTATTCCTTCAAAGACGACATTTATCTCCACCGAATCTTAGAAATCATATCAACTAATTAGAGGACATGTAGTCTTTTTTTTCTTTTGACACATATGACGTTGTGTTGATCGATTTTGGTCGATTTTTCAGTTGCCATCTATTGTACTTGACAATCTATTTGATCTTGAGGGTTTCAAAAAGTATCATTTATTTTGAAGATCAACCAAGTAAACCAAAATATAGAGGAGATGATCTGTGTCTCACTATATCTACCTGTAAAATTCCAAGATTCGGTCTGAATTTCAATATTTCTTTGACAACCTCTCTATGCCCTTTATCACATGCCTAAATAATTCTTTATTAAATAGACCGTTGACGTACAGGGTGTCCCACGAAACATGACAGTATGCAGGACGACTTGAATGTCGTCTTGATTTTTGATATAATTTGCTGCGTTTATTTGTCAACCTAATTTTAGAAGTAAATTTCTAGAGATAATAATCACAAAATTTCCCTTGTCCTGCCATTTCCAAAATGTGGTCTGCCTTTTTTGTGCTTTCAATATTGCCCGAGATATGAAGAATTTCGTTCAGATTTCGACAATTTTGCTTTTATTTAACAAAATTGAAATCTGAACCAAACTCTTTATATCTCAGGTAATATTGAAAGCACAAAAAACGCAGACCACTTTTTGGAAATGCCAGGGCTAGGAGAATTATGTGATAATTGTTTCAAGAATCATACATGTTAAAGTAGATAGAAGACTAAATGTCAAAAATAAATTCAAATACCAAAGACGACTTTCAAGTCGTCTTCCTATTGTCATGTTTCGTGGGACACCCTGTATGTACATAACGGTGTATTGTAAAATTTAATCTAAACAACGAGGATAAATGTCGTCGTTTTTCACTTGAAATTACGTTTATTATACTTCCTGAACTGATTAATGATCAAAAACTCTAATTATCTAACCTTTGCGTTTGATGTTGTAAACTTTTAATATTTAATTTTGTCAGGTTGCAATGATAAAAGGAGTAGAAAATTAAATTTAAGACGGCTTAACATTTTATTTTGTTGTAAAATAAAATTTGGTTCAATTTTTACCTTATACAAAGGAGTAGCACCATCCCCTCTGGCTAAATCGACCTATACTCATTCAAAAATTTATTTACATTTGCCAAACTTTAAAACAAAATAACAGTTTTAAGCTCAATGTATTTGAAAAAAGTTTAACTAAATTCTGTTCAGTCGTCTCTGAATTAAGTCTCATTTGCTATGGGTCACCCTGTATCTAATACAGGTCACCCTGTATCTAATTTTTAGTTTCAAGAAACTTATTTTGAAGTATTTAGAATTTTCTATTCTTCTCTAAACAAACTTGAATGCAAGTTTTGAGTTTGAAAAAAAAGACATTTTCACTTTTCAGTGACTTTTTATTTTCTAGATAATTTATAGGTTTACTAAACTCAGTAATTTTTCGTACAAGGAACTATATTTTTTGTCGCAATCTTTGAAGATCTAATCTCTATCTTTTAGAAACATAATGACAGAGACCTTTGATATTTCTATATAATCTAATTTTGAAATATCAACGTTTTACACTATCAGGTTTCCAAGATGTTGACTTGAGTTTATGGCAAAACTTATTTTCTTATCTAAAAAACTACTAAGTTTGGTAAATCTACAAATTATCTAGAAACTAGAGAGCTTGAGAGGTCGCTTAACTACCTACCGGCGGTTCAAATCCTGAATCACCGATTCAAATCCTCATAAACATTTGAATAATTAATTAATTAATTAATTAAATCTGATCCAAGAGACACTGTTAACCAAATACGTGAGAAAAAAATAGCCTTTATTTAATCTTAAAGACAGCCTAATTTGGATTTTTTTTATGATAAAGACCTATAAATTGCTGTTTTTTAATTTAAAATAAATTCCTGTGCTCCGGCTTTGAGAAGGATTTGAACAATATCTTGATGTCCCATCTGAGCTGCAATCCATAATGGTGTAGCTCCATCTCTTCTCTGCTGATCCAATCCAATACAATCCCTTTTCTGTTTATCTAATCCGTCACAATCCCGTTCGTTCGAAAATCCAGCCCCCCTTGTGACAATTTTTTCCCTTGTAATCTGTTCTATCTCCCTCGTGTCCCTTGTAATCTGTTCAATCTCCCTCTTGTCCCTTGTTATCTGTTCTATCTCTCCCTTGTCCCTTGTAATCTGTTCAATCTCCCTCTTGTCCCTTGTAATCTGTTCTATCTCCCTCGTGTCCCTTGTAATCTGTTCTATCTCCTCCTTGTCCCTTGTAATCTGTTTTATATCCTCCTTGTCCCTTGTAATCTGTTCTATCTCCTCCTTGTCCCTTGTACTCAATAACTCTTCCACTACTCTGCTGCAGCCGTTCTAAAAAAACATACTGTGATAACCAGAAAATAGTAGAATAGGAAGACGACATTAAAGCAATACTGAAGTGCATTGGATCTTGTTACAAAGAAAATAACTTTACTAGCAAGTTATCAAATTGCTTATTAGGTGAAATTGGTCTGTTCACATTGCACAATTGCTGAGCCAGAGCTCATTGGACTAATAACATAAATACAGAGCTGACAACTTAAGAATGGGATATCCTTAATCCCGATCGGTTAATTAATCTGGAGATTAATAACAAGAGGAGAACCAACATTATTTAATCTGGAGATTTAGAAAAAGAGGAGATCAAGCATTGGTCTCGATATCCACCATACTAAAGTTTTCAGCTCAGTACATGCAGATGTTACGGTACTTATAATTTCAAGTTAACCGCCATTTGTTGAGTTGCTCTCCTGATTCACAACGGTACCATTAAAAGCTTTGTGTGTGATTAAGGATAAAATAAATAAAAATAACTTGCGGATCTATTTTAAGCAGAAACACTGGAAGAACTGTCAGAATCAAACACTTATCAAGCAAGTACATAAAACTTAAGCCACCTAAAGCTTACAAGTTAGGACAAAATGTTTATTTAAATAACTGAACAGTCCCTTTAAACTGACCTGGGCAGCAAGAAACAAAGCTGTAGCTCCATCCCACATAGTAGTATTTAAGCTTGCTCCCTCCTTAAATATTTAAAAGGATTGTAAGCGTAATTTCAAGTGACCTTTCATTTGAAGAGGTGCATAACTGATTCACAACGGTACTCTATAAACCCTGGACAGACTTTTCTTTATACTATTATTATTATCTACAGAAACACTTTTCACATATAAACAAAGAGTTCTCTGTCCTTGATTATCAGTCAAAGGTTTGAAGGGTACTGTTGTGAATCGATGCTGTTAATTTTTAAATGGAAGGCCTTACAACTCCTTTAATTACAAAAATAATTATAAAAATATCCATAAAAGAAAATGTTATCAGAAACATGGTTTATATCTTTACACTCTGTTCAGACCAAACAGCAGAACTTCAAAGTGGGCCCAGTCCAGATTTTATTTAAAAGTTATTAATTTTTACTATCAATTTTATTAATTATGGTAAAATATAGAGATACCCAAGGAGTTTTCCTGATTCTTTTTTTATATTTAAAAATTGTTTTTAAAAAAATCCTTGCTTGGTTACTTTATTTATTGCAACTAGTACATTACCTAAAAGTTACCTCAGAGGCAGAGCCCATTTTGGACTATTTAATGTATATTTTAGAAATGATAAGAGTCAAAACTTTACAGGTCACACACGTGACACAGAGTCTTGGATATATTATATATATATACCCCTCTAATTAGACAGTAGGAGCAAGGAACGTTTATTGTGACCTCGTAGCTCCTCTAGTTGTCATGTTCCACACAAGTAAGAGATAAGCAAAGGAACTGAGTTTTTGCCACAAACGCTGATTTGCTAACCCAATGTCGTAGACCTTTGTTATTCGAAACTATGGATCCTGTTAGATTAAATAGTCTAAGTATGAAATATCAAAGATTTGCCTTATCAGGTTGCAAAGATATGGGAATTAGAAAATTTAGTTCGTGGCAAAACTCAATTCCTTTATTCGATTAAATATAAGAAATTCAAAACCTTTTAATTCTTCTCAATAGCTCTACATTAAGAAGGCGTTATTATTGAAAACCTAAAAGATTTGAATTTGACGTGGAATTTACTTTAATTTGACGTGATTAACCTTTATGAGGTGTTGTACTAAATCAAGATGACCAGCCTGTGCAGCTATCATTAGAGGTGTACCTCCCTCCTGAAAATAAAAAAAAATGATAACGTTAATAATAAAAACAATACTTAAACAGTAAAAATTATTATAGCAATAATAACAATGATAACAATGATAATTCTAATAATAATAATAATAATAACAATAATAATAATCATAATAACAATAATAATAATAAAAATAATAATAATAATAATAATAATAACAATATAACAATTCTAATAATAATAATAATCATGACAATATCAATGGTAACGCTAATAATAATGATACCTGTGATTGTAAGTTTATATCGCCACCTGCCTGCCTGAGTAGTTTAAGTATATCTAGAAAACCTCCCTGACAAGCTAAACAAACAATACTTCATTTAAGGGAGTGTTAACCATTCATAAAGAGGGTAATACAGAGGTTCGAATTTAGTGAATTTGAGCCGCGTCTCAAATCCGCCAAAAACCGGTTTCTTTAAATTCGGCCTCAGGATAAACAAATGTATCGTTGCCTCTTTTTATCTTTTATCTAGAGGTAATGTGTCGTTAAACTTTCATGTGATCCTACATTTAAAGATTATACTGTTCTATTCACTACGGTAGCTGAACCCTGTTTTCTGAATGAGTGGGTCGTTTTTCTACCTTAAAGAGTGTTTCATTCTGACAGTTTCCTGACATTTCTCTGCATCATATCACTGTTATTATCTCTAATTTTATTATGAAATAGATAGAAAGATAGATGTTACCGCCATGCAATTTCTATTGGTTCAGAATAGACACCAAACACATGGCTGAACCCTCATTGGATCAGGCGCTAATGGATTCGGCATACTAGAGTGATGCCGGCTCGGTTTAAACTTTGATGGCACGGCCAGACTTTTACAGTCCCCTGCCTATTATTGTTCAATTTGAATTTGAAAACCTACACATATTTTCTAACAGAAAACCTACAAATATTTTCTAACAGAAAACCTAAACATATTTTCTAACAGAAAACCTACACATATTTTCTCACAGAAAAAAATAAATCCTTAATCAGACAAAAGTTTTTAGGGAACCATCGAGAATCTGAAATGACACACTGTATATGCATGGTCAGCTTGAAATTAGATCTGCTCTGCAGTCTCTTTTATTGAAAATATTTACTCATCAAACATCTTATCAAAGTAAGAAAATAAACATTAATCAAAACAATAAATCTATTATTTCATTAATTCATGAACTGGCAAATTGTAATCAATTAAGCTGACCTTTTATACAAAAATGTTTACTTAAATTAAAGTGCTTTTTAAAAAACATATCTATTGATTTATCAGTTAATTAGAAGAACTAAATATTTTCTTCAATTGATAAATAAATAGAAATATAAAATTTAGTATTTACCAATAAAGGCTGCAGACACTCCAGTAATTTTCCTAAATAAAGTATTATTATTATTATTATTATTATAATTATTACTAACTGAATTGGGCCCGGCGTTCCCCGTGAACGAAAAAAAATTGGATTTTTGTTTAAATTATTCCAAAAAAATGTGGAAAAAATCGCTTTTTTATGCCTATAACACCCCCAAGCTAGCTACTCATGTGTGTCCACAAAAAATTTCAGCCCAATAGGTCCAGCAGTTTGGCCGGCTATACGCAACATATTTATATATATATATATGAATGTCTTGTTTTATTTTATTAACTAATACTATTATTATTATTATTATTATTATTATTATTATTATTATTATTATTATTATTATTATCATTGCTGCCATTATTGTTTTTGTTGGTCTTACAAAAAAAAACTTTGGTTCAATATAGATTAATAATACACTTAAAAAATGATTTTCTGCTGAAATGATATTTAATAATTGTTATTAACCTGATATTTGGATCTGCCCCCTCGTCTAGTAAAATCTTGACCACACCCACTTTCCCTGATGAGCAGGCAACCATTAAAGGAGTTGTCCCGTCCTAAAATAATATTGTTACAAATGTAACAGCCCTCGGGTTTATCATTAAATCCCTCGGGGGTTTAAATTTCCATTGATTCTAATTTGTCTGAGGGTAAATGACATTCCTTTGTAAATATTTGTAAATATTCCTTAGGGGTGGGATTCAATGAAAATTGTTGCATACCAAAAAACCAGCTTTTTATAAAGGAATGATCATTGAAAAAGGTTTTTTTTTATTTTTGTCAAATTAATTCCAGTTTTATCAATTGATCAAGTGATCTTGTTAAAGTTAAAATCGAAGTTAAATCGATTTGAACCTTAATCAGTTAGCACAACATGCTCAAATGTGCAAAACAAATATATTTTGTCTTTATGAAAAAAAAACTAAAAACATGAAGATTTCATAGTAAAATAATTGCCAACATTTACGTCGTTTTAAGTTTTTTTTATTTTCCTTTACCAGCGCTACCATATATATATATATATTTCTTCTAGGGAACGAAAATTTAAAATTTTCATGTTAATGTCATAAAAATGCCACACAGATAACCTTAGAATTTTTTTTTTATGAAAAATGTTTAATTTTGATAGTAAAGAAAGCAGAGATGGGGGATGAGGGAGTAATAAATCTTAATTATGTAGCAAAAATCGTGTATACATTATATGCTGTAAAACTTGCAGTATGTGATGCACGATTAAAAATTTGAGATTATAGACTTATACATAATGATATTATTCATTGAAACTGCGTTTTAATTGAATACCGTAGCATGATTAGATTAAATCAGGCGACATACTTAAGTTGCGGTATAAACATATGTGGAAATAGCTTAACTACGTTATATCTATTCTCATTTATCTTATAAAGACGTACATTGTTAGTACGTAACTATGATTGTCTTAATCATATGATATAGATAACGACGAAGGAATTGTAACTACGTCAAGTCATGTTAACTTGTGACATAAGATATTAAATTAAGTTTAGTTTATAGATTAACTCAGTACTGTTTGTTGTATAGCTAAGCTTGTGTCCTTGTGTGGCATTTAGAGCACTGGATCGTCACCATCATTTGGGATCGATATATAGCTTGTTGTATAGCGTTCCTGTGTGGCAATTAGAGCACTAGATCGTCCCCATCATTTAGAGGTATTAGTAGCTGGATTTTGATAGCTACGATTATGTCCCTGTGTGTCTTTTAGAGCCTTGGATTCAGTCCTGGTTGAGTTTGATAGCGGAAGATTTGTACCTGGATAGATACGTTTAGCGGGAGCTAGGGTGAGCGGGGATCTGACATGTGTGGTGTGTTGTATTGGGAAAATGGATCCTGAGTACACACACATCCAGAGAATTAACATCGGCATTTGAGTTGGTACAATCGTCTTCCTTATTTTTCGAATTTGTTTTAACAATGATATATAAGGAATTGTACCAGGGGAAAAACAGGGGGAACCGGAAATGATATGATTTATAGAAAATTTTAAAATAGCATTTCGAGATTACAAATATTTTGTTCGATAATAAGAAGAAATTTAGAGATAAAGATATTTTCAAATATCTTTCTCTGGGTTTTTGTTGACAATTTCAAATAAAATGCTTTTAGTATAAGCTTTTGAGATGGGAACTCTTGTATTGTGGAAATCTGGATCAGCGCTCAATCTCGATGTTTTGTTAATCTGCAGATTAATTTAATCTGTATTTGATATCCCGTAAACAGTATCGTTTGTGGAACAACGGCAGCATTTTGCTAAACCAAGAAGAGAACAGAAGAAGAAATCAGGTAGATTAATTAAGGGTAAAATTAAAAAGTGCACTGTGGATGTCGAGATCAAGCGATCGTTATCATGGGTATCCAACCCTAAAATTTCCAACTCAGTAAACAAAATTAAAACAGATTTTTTTACGAGCAAATCTTGGGATTTTTCTATTGCATAAGTTTGGTGTTTGGGTTTTTAATATTGATCTGCCAGGGGTTGTATTTGGTAGCACATTCATCAGTCCACGCTTCATTTATTCTGAGAAGAGGGCTGACTCCAACTGCCTAAGGGCTTCTTAGACCTGAAAATACTAGAGTGCAGGAATTCTTCTGATATATCTGGAATGAGGCCCGGGTCATCACATGACACTCATTCTTCCCAATCATTTGTAAACCCGGATTGGATACCTCCAGGAACCTATAGCTTGTCCACCTTTCCTCTCTTCATCATCATTCACTTGGATCAATCCATTTCAAGTAATTCGTTCTTATTGCATAGAAAGCGCGCACCCTTTTGCTGCGAGAGATGCCAGGTGGTCATAACTGCTTAACCAGATATTTTTGAAACCACAGGTTTGTGAGGAGTGCGGGAATCGAACCCGTCTGGATATACCAATCCAGTTATTGGCCGTGAACAAATGTGCTTAACTTTAGTGACTAACGAGAACAGGTGTCACACACTAGCCAGTAGCCACCCCACCCTCTAAGAATACAACTAAGATAAATCCATAAACCCTCCTGATAATCTGAGAGGAATGCCGCAAGCTTATTTATTTTCTTCTTGTATAAATTAGGATTGAAAAGAGAAATTTCGCAACAAAGGAAAATCTTTTAGTGATTACTCAGGGGGAACTTTCTTCAATAAATCTTGTGAAAAATAAAATATATTGTAGATATAATAAAATGCATTAAAGGAAATAAAAAATTCCAGTCTTTTACTAAGAATAATCACGTTATCTACCAAAAATTTCTTTTCTATTTTGTGTTCATATCCAAAGCGGATTATTGCATTATTCTAATTTGACAATAATCTATTTATTACTTCTAAAATGTCGTCTTCATCCCTATTAAGCTTTTATCCACTTTACAGTTCTTTCTTTCCAAATTTTACATACACTTATTTTATTTATCTGTACTCCTCTTCTAAGTTACAATATCTTATCTATTATCTTCCAACACAGTGGTTCCCAAAACACATATATTCCTTTGCACAATCTTCCCAATTACTCTAACTACCCTTCCCTTCTTATCATCCTAACACTGATTGATTCCTAATACCAATTCTTTCAATCCCAAATTTCTCTACAGTTGATTTTCATCCCAATCCCAACTTCCTTTTAAGTTGATATTCATTCTAATTCACAAACTATTTTATCTACTCCCAATTGGTCATATCGTATTCATATACCTTATAATTCCCAAACCAAGCCCAATCCCAATATCTTGAACATTCGTTGATAGTCATAATTGGGATCCCAATAGTAGCAAACGAGTTAAAAGAAGTATATCAAATACCATCGAACCTCCCCCTCCCAGGGGGGAGGGTGGCTATACAAAGTCGATAATTAACCAGGATTAGAGCAAGCAAAACGATGTGGAAAAAAATCGAGAATGCTACTATATTCTCGCGGGCAGAGCGAGTGCTGAAGATCAATTGTTTTCTATATGCGATCAGATTCTAATATACTTGTATACTTTGCAACACTAGTTTTATTAGAGAAAACATCTGATTCTAATATACTTGTATACTTTGCAACACTAGTTTTATTAGAGAAAACATCAGATTCTAATATACTTCTATACTTTGTAACACTAGTTTTATTAGAGACAAACATCAGATTCTAATATACTTCTATACTTTGCAACACTAGTTTTATTAGAGAAAACATCAGATTCTGATATACTTCTATACTTTGCAACACTAGTTTTATTAGAGAAAACATCAGATTCTGATATACTTCTATAAAGGTCGGAGACGTCGTAAATTAAACCCTGAACGTGATTTAATAATCTAATATAATACAATGCCACCCCCTGAACTTAGCTAATAATATTCTGTACTAAATTCTCGAAATTTAACCTGCACAGGGGAACAACAAGAAGAGGAGAGGGAAAATTCAAAAATGTCATGATTTTTAAGTAATAAGTGCGTCCTTCCCTTCATGCTACCTATATGTGCGTCCTTCCCTTTATGCTACTTATATGTGCGTCCATCCCTTCATGCTACTTATATGTGCGTCCTTCCCTTCATGCTACTTATATCTGCGTCCATCCCTTCATGCTACTTATATGTGCGTCCTTCCCTTAATGCTACTTATATGTGCGTCCTTCCCTTCATGCTACTTATATCTGCGTCCTACCCTTTATGCTACTTAAACGTGTGTCCTACCTATTGCACAAACCATCTATACGTTCTACCCCACATACTATTTAAATGTGCGTCCTAGCCTTTGCACAACAAATCTATGCGTCCTACCCATCATACTACTGATATGTGCGTCCTACACCTCAGTCCTCATACTACTTAAATGTACGTCCTACCCCTTGTACAACTTATCTATGCGTCCTACCCCTATACCTGATCCTTGCAGTCAACATGAACACGTCCTGAGTCTAGAACTTGAACAACCCCTTCTACATCTCCTTCACGGGCTCGGGCATGCAGTAGACCAGACATTCGACACTCCATCTAGAAAAATAAAAATATGTAAAATATCATTGATATAATAATTTGTAAAATATTTTCAAATTTCACAGAAAAATAATTTAAATATTTTTCGCGTAATGTTACCCTGCCTAAAATAAAAAAATCCAGAAAATTGGGTACGGCCGTTTGGTCAGCTATAGCAAACATAAAAAGTTATATGTATATGAGTAAAGAGCTTTATCTACAGATATAAGGCTATATTAACTATTTATAACACTGTTATTTTGGTTCGCAGTGTTATCAAGTTTTTGGGCAGAAATTGTCTCTTCATCAAGAAGGCGAGAACCTTGAGATATGGAGAAAATTCAAGTTCAAAAACTTTATAGCACGTCGTGCAAAAATTATAGTGTTATAGGCAATTTTATGAAACGTGTGTGTACTTGTCTTATTTCAGTAGCTATTTCTCGATTTTTGATTCAATCAAAGCAGTCCAAATATAAAGTTGATTTCAATTTTATTTTCATTTGAATTGAAATTTTTTTTTTGGGAAATATCCTAAATTTTTTGGAAAAAATCCGGGAACCAATCAAAACCTCATAGCACACGTGCTATAATGTTTAGCTAATTTAACTTTATTGCACGATGATTACTTTATAGCACGTTCATTATGAAATTCACGATAAAGTGAGGAAGAATGATAAAGTACAAAATAGTTTCATAAAATATATTAATAACAATAATAAACATAATAATGATAAACAGTTTCATTTTGATGAAATGATTAATTACTGTTTTAGCCAAAGCATACTTAACTTCAAAAACTCAGACGATTATGTTTAAAATTTAGCTATAGTCTACTAGATCACCTCATTTTAACCTAAATCCATTTTATTTTTCTGCATGGCTTAAGAAAATCACATTCTTAAGTAGGGATATTTTGATACGCTAAAGATTGTGTGAAATATTTAGGTAAAAATCTAAAATTGATAATCATTGACTGGTAAACGTTTTGTCTGATCAAGTATGAATTCATGTTTATAGTTTAAAAACTAATCAGTTTTAGTTGTGGTTTGGGGTTTCTACAAAAATTACTTAAGCATTACTATTCACTGCTGCGGTAAAACAATGTTCATCATAATCTTTGTCTGATCTAGTATGAACTAGATATTAATGCTCAATTTACAAAGGTACCCTCAATAACTTTGTCTGATCTAGTATAAACTAGATATTAATGATTATTGATTGTAATCATAATTATTTTCAGTTGGGTTAAGAACAAAAGTTCTTTAATTGAGACGATTAAAATTAAAATTCCCAAATAATTAAGACTTAAAGAAGTGTTTATTTTTTCAATAAATTAAATTTCATGATTGAAGTCGTTTTAACATTTTATGGTTAAAGGGACTAATAGCGTAATTTCAAGTGACCTATAGAGTAGCATATCCGATTCACAACAATACCCGTTAAATCTTTGTTTAAGGATTTCGTAGATATTTTTTTGTATATAGCGGGAAATTAAGTGTCAAGAAACCACGCGATTGTACACTAGCTCAGAGTGTACATAGTGTACAAAGTGTACATTGTAACCCCTGCACACATTATTCAGCTTTACCAATGTGGGTATATCTACCTCATCGTTGCCTGGACAAAGGTTTAAAGGGTACCGTTGTGAATCGGACATGCCCCTCTACAAATGGAAGGTTACTTGAAATTATGCTTACAGTCCCTTTAACCCTGCAGTGTTAATGTTAATTTCTAACTTGTAAACTAATATATTAAAGTGTAAACTTGTATATACAGTTTCCCCTTCTTATACATCTCTCAACTATACTATATATAAACTAGGCTTTTAGGGCGCTTCGCAATTCTGAGCATTTATAAATTTTCCCTATAGGGTCATATGGTGCAACCAGGTTGACGTGGTCCGACCTAAAGCTACATCTGGTTAGATTTACAATCACTAAAACGTCAATTTTGCGTGGCCACGGCTGATGATTAATTATTTAGAAACTTTTGTTTATTTACACTAAACTTGCAGTTTCTGATCACTCATATTGCGTAATTTAGTTAAATATAAACCACCCCTCTACTCCACACATTCTAGTTTTATACAATACTGATAAAAACAATGAATAGAAAAGCTGACAACAAATCCTAATAAAAGAACAGCTGAGTTCTTGAAAATAAAGCCGAGGATTTATTTAAATACTTCTCTGATGGAATAATGAAACCAGGATGTCCAAAAAAAGTTGAAAATATTTACTTATTTATTTTATTTCTTTAACATAATTACAATTTAGCTTATTGGTACAATTAACCAGACAAAAATTATAGAGAGCAAATATCAAAATAAAAACAAATACAGTAAACAAAATCAGAATGACGATCTAAATTAGATGAATTATGGATTAAAATTGTTTTCCACTTTCTTCGAAAAATTGAAATATCACATTAACGTTTTCAGATGGGTCCGACTTTAAAGTGTCGCCAGGGCTTTGACCCTTACAAAACCACACACATGTTTTAAGCCTTGGATATGAAAATTTCAAAGCTGTGTAGCAATTGTTTCTAATCTCAATTTGAAAGGAGTATTTGGAAAGTTCCTGATTGAATAATTTGGAAAAGTTTTCTGAAGCCCTCTTTGAACATTATAAAAAGGATTAGAGTCACTTCAGTAGACAATTTCTAGGGCGTAACAAAGGCTAAAAAAAGAATTTTTTTTTCTTTAAAATTAGACTTTTTTTATCATTCGCATATATATATAAATATATATATACATGTCTACATAGCTGTCCGAACGGCTGGACCAAATTGGCTGAAATTTTTTGAGGGAACCTATGGATACCTAAACTCGATTTTTTTCTTCAAAATTCAAATTTGTTTTTAAAGTGTTTTAAAATTCCACGGGTAACGGCGGGCACTTCAGCTTCTTTGTAATATTAAGCTTGATGTAAAGAAAGAAAAAGACTATAATAGAGAAAGTAAGAAAGAAGAATGTTTAGAAAGAATAGTAATTAATATCTCATTAGTTTGTGGCGATCAAAGCATTATAGAGATATATAGAACATTTTCCATGATAATCTAGTGTATTTTTCAAATCCATTTCATTCCTTAAAAGAGGATGTGTTAAGCCTTCTCTTTGGGTATGGAAGACAGACGAGGGAGCCCAAGTTACCTATAGTTCTCAAATAAACCCTGATTTTGAATATCATTTATCCTTTCAATAATCTCAAATCCGTTCTTAAGGGATTAAATTAATACATACTAACCATTGCATGAAGCTCAATGAAGTATTGTGAAAAAGTGAACAGCTGAATTTTAAAATACGTAATCGCTTCAAATTTAAAGTTTCAACTTTGGATATTGAGTTTTCAGGCACAGTTTAAGCTGAGCTAAAAACTTTAAAATAGTGGATATTGAGATTAATGCTTGATCCTCTCTTTTTCATAATATCGAGACTAATCTAATCCTGAAAAGTGTATAAAATTCAACCAATCAGAGTCGCGTATATGAAGTCGATAAATTTGAAATTTTGCGCGCCATTTAAGATTTTATAATTAAACCCGTTTTTGATTTTTCTCTACTAGACTATATCCAAGAAAGAACGGTTTAAGAAGAAAATCAAAAGTGTGTTCATTGGATACTCAGATTAAGTAATCAGGTTTAGGGATATCTCATTCTAAAGTTTTCAGCTCAAAACACCAAAATTTCATACCAAACGATATTTTTCGCATTTTAAGAGTGCTAATAAATAAAGTATAAATTACTAAACAATGAAAGCGTTGCGAACTGTAATTCATGATATTTATTATCCTTATTTTAATGTAAAGACATGTTGTAATAATTATATATTTGTATATATTATATTTGTATCTTTGAAGAGAAATATTTAGTATTATTTTTTCATCACGTTGTTTTTTTGCAACTTTCTGCTACAGCTTTTGAAGTCTTTTTTTCAGTTTTTTGTGTCTGAGCAAAGTTTAGACATTCTTCTGTACAATGTACACCTTCCACTTGAAGAGCCTGAAATTTAAAAGAATATCGTTGAACGAAACTCCCGAGTTTCCTTTTTGGTGTTTTAAAATTTGTGTAGATTTTGATTTAAGACATTTGAAAAAAATGGAGAATATTATCAAACTGAAAAAAATAATATTTCATTACAAAAATATTGATATTCACAAAACTGCCTAACCCCATTCATTTTTTTCCTTTTTGCGCGCAAGAGAATATTTGTACCAAACAGATTATCAAGTACAATTGGTGGCAACTGAGAAATGGACAAATTATACATGACGTCACAAGTGTCAAATAAAAATTATTTTTTTCGGAAATATAAAACTGTTGACACTTGTGACGTAAGAATACAGCTGTACTGAGAGTGTACAAATTCTTCATTGCCATCTATTGTACTTAACAATCTATTTAGTTTTTATTGTGTCCAGCTGATATAATGGAAACATGGCTGTAAAGTCCCCTTTTTCGTTTATGAATGCCTCTATCGAAGTCTCAGAAATCTCAGAATTCTCAGAGACTTAAACTTTTGGTTTGGGCTTAAAGGGACTGTAAGCGTAATTTCAAGTGACCATTCATACAAAAACAGAAATGTCTGATTCACAGCGGCACCCTCAACAGCTTTGTCTGATTGATTGTTATAAATTAGATACCATTGCAATGTTTATGATTTTAAAACTGATTATTTTCACTTTTGGTATCTTGCAAAAGTGCATTTTTTCCACTGCGGGAAAACATATAATAAATATCATAATTAAACACTATTAATCATAAAAAAATGACAATATTTTCCCCATTACTGATCATATAAAGGAAACAGGTTTTAAATCAGGTATTGCCATGTTTGCATGGACGGTCACATAAAATTAAGCGTACAGTCCCTTTAACCAATTCAATTGAACTTGTAAAATCTTTTAATTTAAAGAACCTTTGAACTCTGTGCTATCCGTATTATATCTGTGTTTGAAATCATCTGAATAATCCTAATTAATTCAACTTCTCTGTCTCTTCTCTGGAAAATCAAGACTTTCATCAAAATATTAATTTTAAAATAAATCATATTGCAGCAAATTTACAACCATACTTTTCATATAATTAAAGTACAATGACAAACTTAAAGAAATATCATGGCCACAACTAGTTTCTGAACTTTCTACCTTAATCCATGATGGTCAAATTTTGATCAATGTTTTAAAACAAGAACATATAATAAATAATAAGCCACATATTTGTAAACCTTAACAGTGAACATGCCAATATATATTGCGTTGTAACTTTGTCTGTATCCCAACTACCTTCATTAGTTTAACTAGGATTCAATTTAACTATACTTATTAATATATATGGTTCATTAAACAAATATTTAAAATATATATAGTTCATAAACCTAACCAAATTAATTTAGAATTGATATAGTTTATAAACCAAACCAAATATTTAGAATATATATGGTTCAAAAACCAAACCAAATATTTAGAATATATATATAGTTTAAAAACCAAACCAAATATTTAGAATATATATGTAGTTCAAAAACCAAATCAAATATTTAGAATATATATATAGTTTATAAACCAAACCAAATATTTAGAATCCACGCAATCCGATTAAATTCAATTTTATTTTTCATTCAAGAATTAATTTTTCAAGTTTGCAATCTGAACTGTTAGAAACCTTGTAATTACTTTCTAACGTGATTAACTTTCCACAGAAGATGTTCCCAACACTAGAAATGGCTAGGAATTAAAGGACTATAGAAATGAGAAGCAGGACTAGGAATTAAAGGACTATAGAAATGAGAAGAAGTACTAGGAATTAAAGGAATATAGAAATGAGAAGCAGGACTAGGAATTAAAGGACTATAGAAATGAGAAGAAGGACTAGGAATTAAAGGACTATAGAAATGAGAAGAAGGACTAGGAATTAAAGGACTATAGAAATGAGAAGCAGGACTAGGAATTAAAGGACTATAGAAATGAGAAGAAGGACTAGGAATTAAAGGACTATAGAAATGAAAAGAAGTACTAGGAATTAAAGGACTATAAAAATGAGAAGGACTACGAATTAAAGGACTATAGAAATGAGAAGAAGGACTAGGAATTAAAGGACTAAAGAAATGAGAAGCAGGACTAGGAATTAAAGGACTATAGAAATAAGAAGCAGGACTAGGAATTAAAGGACTACAGAAATGAGAAGGACTAGGAACTAAAGGACTATAGAAATGAGAAGAAGGACTAGGAATTAAAGGACTATAGAAATGAGAAGAAAGATTAGGAATTAAAGGACTATAGAAATGAGAAGAAGGACTAGGAATTAAAGGACTATAGAATTGAGAAGAAGGACTAGGAATTAAAGGACTATAGAAATGAGACGCAGGACTAGGAATTAAAGGACTATAGAAATGAGAAGAAGGACTAGGAATTAAAGGACTATAGAAATGAGAAGAAGGACTAGGAATTAAAGGACTATAGAAATTAGAAGCAGGACTAGGAATTAAAGGACTATAGAAATGCGAAGGACTAGGAATTAAAGGACTATAGAAATGAGAAGAAGGACTAGGAATTAAAGTACTATATAAATGAGAAGGACTAGGAATTAGAGGACAATAGAAATGAGAAGAAGGACTAGGAATTAAAGGACTATACAAATGAGAAGGACTAGGAGTTAAAGGACTATAGAAATGAGAAGAAGGGCTAGGAGTTAAAGGACTATAGAAATGAGAAGAAGGACTTGGAGTTAAAGGACTATAGAAATGAGAAGAAGGACTAGGAGTTAAAGGACTATAGAAATGAGAAGAAGGACTAGGAGTTAAAGGACTATAAAGTTTTAATCCAGCTACAAATTTCTTTCATATTTATACGGAATATTATTTAGCGTTTTTTATTAAAGGGACTGTCAACGTAATTAACTGAGACCCCCATTCCATGTTTTTTATTAAAGGGACTGTCAACGTAATTAACTGAGACCCCCCATTCCATGTTTTTTATTAAAGGGACTGTCAACGTAATTAACTGAGACCACCATTCCATTGTTTTTTATTAAAGGGACTGTCAACGTAATTAACTGAGACCCCCATTCCATGTGGGACATACGGACATCAAAACATTACTCTTTAAACTTTCGTCTGAGTAAGAACAGTGAAGATATTTTTGTTTTCCTTGCATTGGTTTTCTGTCAGACAATTACTTGTGGATTCATGCAGCTCAGACAGAGATGAATGTTGTCAGATTTAAAAATTGCATGATAAAACTCTTAAAATGAAAGGCCGCTTTAAAGAAATTACATTAACAGAGTTTTTCATCTTGTTTATTTTTAAATGGCTGTTTCTTTGTAATTAAAAAAATGCTTTTTATTGTTTCAATTGGTTTTCTGGAAACAAAAGTTTTGTAATTTGAAAATCTACAAATTTTTTATGCCAGGATATCCTGTTTTTTTATTTTTGCTAGGCTAGATCCCATTAAATAAGTCAAAGTGAATAATTGTAGAGCTTATTTCAGCCACACTAACAAGAAGGTGGTTCCCGTTGTGAAAAGAGTGAAAAAATGAAGGAAAATATTGCATTACATATGTACTTGAATATGCATATTTTTTAACATGAACTCTGTGGAAATTTTAATTCTTCAAATCTTTTAACAGATTTCAAACTTTAATACATTGTATACATTATACCAAGGTTGTATAATAAGGTTATAGTTACTCTCGTTGCTCTCTAATGTACGGAAAATGTCGACTCCTAAGATAGATAGATAAAAACTTTTTAACACAACCTTGCATTATACACATAAAGATAAAAGTCATTTGAAAATGATTAAGATTGATTTAAGAAGAATTTATTGCAAAGAATAAATTATCATGTTTTGCAGGTTACACTGATCAAAGATTATTATTTTGTAATTATTTGTTCTCATGATTCCGGAATTAAATTTCTGTAACGCTTGAAGCACGAAACGGAACCTAATCTAGGGAAAAAAGGTAATTTAATACGAACTGAAAGTGTACACTGCAGTGTGCACTTTGCGGTACACTGTGGAATAAATAACTTTAATACATTGTATACATTATACCAAGGTTGTATAATAAGGTTATAGTTACTCTCGTTGCTCTCTAATGTACGGAAAATGTCGACTCCTAAGATAGATAGATAAAAACTTTATAACACAACCTTACATTATACACATAAAGATAAAAGTCATTTGAAAATGATTAAGATTGATTTGACATCCATTTATTCTCAGAATACTGCGTAGAATTTATTGCAAAGAAAAAATTATCATGTTTTGCAGGTTACACTGATCAAAGATTATTATTTTGTAATTATTTGTTCTCATGATTCCGGAATTAAATTTCTGTAACGCTTGAAGCACGAAACGGAACCTAATCTAGGGAAAAAAGGTAATTTAATACGAACTGAAAGTGTACACTGCAGTGTGCACTTTGCGGTACACTGTGGAATAAATGTGAGAGGAAAGAATGGTACACCCTGTATGAGAGGAAAGAATGGTACACCCTGTATGAGAGGAAAGAATGGAACACCCTGAATAAGAGGAAAGAATGGTACACCCTGTATGAGAGGAAAGAATGGTACACCCTGTATGAGAGGAAAGAATGGTACACCCTGAATAAGAGGAAAGAATGGGACATCCTGAATAAGAGGAAAGAATGGGACACCCTGTATGAGAGGAAAGAATGGGACACCCTGTATGAGAGGAAAGAATGGGACACCCTGTATGAGAGGAGAGAATGGGACACCCTGTAGGAAATGAATAGATTGGAATCAAGTTCTCTTTAGAAATAATGAATCTGGGTTCCAACCAGAGAAAAGAGAATAATATTGTCTAGTTCCAATATTTTATCAATGTTTTCTTTTACTTCTTTTCCACAATATTTTCTTTTGTAATAATAATAATAATAATAATCATAGTTTAAAATAAATGATATGATTTTTTCACAAATTACATCTGGACCTTAAAGATTTCTTCTGCTTTTCTGCTAATTTTTTTCATGAAGATGTCTGTTTTAAAAAGTCGCAAATAAAATCTGCAAGATAAAAGTGCTCGACAAAAGAAACATCACATCATTGGCAAAAGCGCCCTTAAGTTTAGAGTACATTTTTATGTACATCCTAACGAAAACAAGAAAGAAATTGATTGTGAATATTATTTAAAAAGTTCTTCACTTCAGAAAGTTCACTACTCCGGCACGCTGCAATGTACCAACTAAAGGAACTAAGGAGACCGTCCCCCCTCCCCCCAGTACAGTACTCGGACCGGTTTCTCATTTAGAAACCAGAGAACCGGTTCAGTTTCAATTGAAATACAAGAATCAAGGTCACTACGGGAGAACTTATTTAACTATTTATGAAAGCTAAATATGAGCAAATACAAGTGTTCTACACTATACAGGGTTTCTCAAATAGCAGGAAATCCATTTAGTCCTTTTACAAACAATGGCTTAATAAAGCTCTAAACCGGTTCCTTTCTCCCAACAGGGTTTCCCAAATAGCAGGAAATCCATTTAGTCCTTTTACAAACAATGGCTTACTAAAGCTCTAAACCGGTTCCTTTCTCCCAACAGGGTTTCTCAAATAGTAGGAAATCCATTTAGTCCTTTTTACAAACAATGGCTTACTAAAGCTCTAAACCGGTTCCATTCTCCCAACAGCTTAGAAATCAGGACTTGCCAGGAAAACATCATCTTTTTTGAGTTCTGATCGACTACCCCTAGATGTGTAATGGAAATCCCAAAATTATCACATTCTTCAATAAAAATGTAGGGGTGGGTTTTTCTGTAAAAATCTTGGGGTCCTCGAGAAGATATTCAGGAATAAAACAGCTGAGCTGTGAACTTTAGGATGGTGGATATCGGGATTAAGGCTTAATCCACTCTTTTTCTTAATCTCCAGATTAACATAATCTTGCAAGATTATCTTAAAAGTGTATGAAAAACGATACAATTCAGATTAATATTTAATCATCTGAGAAACTGTAGCAGCCAATCAGAGAAAAGCGGTCAACCAATGAGAGAACAGAAATATTCTCATTGGAGAAAACAATTAACGGATATCCAAGGTGAGAGAAAAAGAGTGGATTAAGGACTAAAATGAAAAGTTTCCACAGTGGATATTCGGATCAAGAAGTCAGGATTAAAGTTTATCCATTCTAAAGTTTTCAGCTCTGAAGTCTGGTATCTATAGTGGTATTCAGAAACCTATGGAATGTTTTTGTTTCGCTGGAATTCGTAATTTGTAGAACTCATTTTTACATATGTACCCAGAGGCCGATTTTAAAGAATTTGAGCCACGGTTTAAATTTAAGCTGCGGCTCAAATATGATTGGTTCCACTCAAAAATGTATTCAATTTTTTAAGATTTAAGCCGGCGCTCAATTGAAACCGGTTTTTGGAGATTTGAAACGCGGCTTAAATTCATTATATTCGGACACAGGTCCGGGAACAGTTTTTAGACAAATTTCAGCGGTAACAAGAAACAAATTACAAAATCCATATTGAAATAATTCCACTGTTTTCTAGGTACCACTGTACTGTTTCATTTGTATAGAAATCAAGAAAATGTACTAAATCTGGTCGTGCAATTAGTTTAATCTATTGACTTTTTGAACCATTTGGTCGTTTAAACTATAATTGCACGTGGTGGTACCACATGTAGTAGTTCAAACGATAACATTCTGTGCGCATTTGGACAAAAAAATAGTTCAAATGAACAAAATATTTAGTTGCTCTTTTGAACTATCTTTTTGGTACATTTTAAAATATTTTTTTTTGCTCATTTGAGCTATTTTAAACTATTTTCGTTTGAACTATCTTTTTGATAATTTGAACTATTTTTTGGTTCATTTGAACTATTCTTTTGCTCATTTGAAAGCTATGTTTTGGTTAATTTGAACTCAATTGTTTTGCTCATTTGAACTACTTTTTTTCTCATTTGAACTATTATTTTGGTCATTTGAACTATTTTTATGTCATGTGAAATATTGTTTGTGATGATTGTTTGACCATTATTATTTCATGAAATATAAAAATTCTAAATGCATATTTAATAGTTTTAATGAGTAAATAATGTGTTGTTTGAACTACAGGAAATGACGTCATTATCAATAGTTATAATGAACAATAGTTAAAATAATCATTAGTTCAAATGATCGATAGTTCAAATGGCAGTAGTTCAAATGCTGATCCACCAATCTAAGCTCTGCACTTATGTTTGGCCTTGAATCTCGGCCTCGAATCAAGAAAACTGCAATCCAAAGGACACAGCGGTTCTCAGAGAAAACATAAAAATTAAATATTTTAAATAGTGTCAAACTATGCTTTAAAACATTAACATTAAATACTTTATTCAAAAAGACTAAATCAATATTTAACTCACTTATAAATAAAAATAAAAATTCATTTTTATTAAGATCAATGTCAACAAAAAAAAATTAGCTTGCCTAGAAAATATGCATGAAAACCTGTATGAAATAACAATTGTACAGTGTACGAATCCAGTGCTTAGGATCCATTTAATTTTGATGCGAATCCTGAATCCCGGATCCTGGATCAGCACTAAAAAAATAGAACCGGATCCAGGTCATGAACATTAAACATTTAAGATTTTTTAAAACAAAAAAAGACATTTACAATAATGCTTCTTCTTTATTTCGGTTATTTTTATGATGTTATATGAAACCATTCAGAGATAAGGAAATTTTTATAATTCGGATCCAGATCCAGATCCAGAAAGCCAAAATGTTACGAATCCTACGCACTGAACAAAACAATATAAGAAACACTTATATTGGATTATAAATTAAGAATAAAAACCTTAATTCTCTCAACCAAACTGATCACATTCTTGCACTCGCGGGACATAAACTCCTAATAGGAAAATACTATTTAATATTGAAAACTTTTTACAAAAAATGCCTTTCAAAAGGGTTCCACAAAAACAAATTATTCTTGTGTACAACACAACTGTGTTTATGGTTAAAAATTATCGAGTTAAAGTCATCGGACCTACAGGGTTACCCACAAAGGATGAGACTTCAGAGACGACATTACAGAATGTCTGTTTACATATATTCATAACTCCCTGAAACTTTAAACCTCTTTCTTTTTTTGCCAAAACATTTAATAAACCATTTAAAACCTATATTGAAGGTATAACACTTAAGTTAACCCTTGGAGGGTCATATTTAAAGAGTTTTAGGTTGTCTTTTCAGTCTTATTCTTTGTGGGTAACCCTGTATTAAAAATATAATGCTCTCAGAAAAGATTACTGCAGTAAGTATTTTTCGTTAAGAATGTGATTCAATATTTGTTTAGTAAAAATTCATCGATTATGCAAAAATGAGACTTAACGAAATATGAAGTCATGACTATTTTTCCAATGTTACATATGCACTTAATTTAGTCTCAGACGTAAAATATGAAGTCATCACTATCCTTCCAGTGTTAACATATGCACTTCAGTTTGTCTTAGACGTAAAATATGAAGTTATTACTATTCTTCCAATGTTAACATACGCACTTCAGTTAGTCTCAGACGTAAAATATGAAGTCATGACTATTCTTCCAATGTTAACATATGCACTTCAGTTTGTCTCAGAAGTAAATATGAAGTCATGACTATCCTTCCAATGTTAACATATGCACTTCAGTTTGTCTCAGAAGTAAAATATGAAGTCATCACTATCCTTCCAGTGTTAACAAACGCACTTCAGTTTGTCTCAGAAGTAAAATATAAAGTCATGACTATCCTTCCAGTGTTTACAAACGCACTTCTGTTTGTCTCAGAAGTAAAATATAAAGTCATCACTATCCTTCCAGTGTTAACAAACGCACTTCAGTTTGTCTCAGAAGTAAAACTTTGTCCCGATTAAGGTCAATTGTAGTAAACTAAAGTTCGGTTGTTGAAATTTCATTTATATTAAAGGGACTGTAAACAAAACTTCCAAGTGACCCTCCATTGCAAGAATTGTATCCCCGATTCTTAACAGTACAATTAAAGCCATTGTGCCTGGTTTTAAAACTGTTTATTTTCATTCGTGGCTTCTCTGCAGAGTAACTTGCACATATTTAGCTTCAGAAAAAATTGAGAATCTTCAGAAATAAACACTTTTTAACAAAAAACCAGTTTACCACATTATTGATCAGATTAAGGAATTTCGATGGTATCGTTGTGAATGAGGCATGCCCCTTTTGGATACTTGTGACGTCAAAAAAAAATCTACGTTATATTGCAAAACAAACTTCAATGCAAAGGGGTTGGTACAATGATACGTACCATCTGTGGGAATCCTATGTTTATGTACATAAACTGTGTCAGATGACCAAAAAGAACACAGTCCACTGTTGAGATATCATCACCAAGGAAATATTTTTTATCCCCCAGCAGTTCAGATATAGATTTCAAGTCCTGAAATATAGTTCAGATATAGATTTCAAGTCCTGAAATATAGTTCAGATATAGATTTCAAGTCCTGAAATATAGTTCAGATATAGATTTCAAGTCCTGAAATATAGTTTAGATATAGATTTCAAGTCCTGAAATATAGTTCAGATATAGATTTCAAGTTCTTAAATATAGTTCAGATATAGATTTCAAGTCCTGAAATATAGATCAGATATAGATTAGTTCAGATATAGATTTCAAGTCCTGAAATCTAGTTCAGATATAGATTTCAAGTCCTGAAATATAGTTCTGAAATAGATCATGAATTAAGTAGTACGAAATAGACAAGACCTAGATCATTTCTACACTGTCTGAAAAAATACTCATGTTTTTGACCGCCCAGTATATTGCAGTATTTGCTATAATGTACAATACATATTCATTTTTACCAATATCCTTTCTTACAGAAAAACCCATTATAGGAATTTTCCATGAGTATAGTATAGATTACGAGGATAGAACAGGAGAAGTAAATTATATAAATTTAATCGTTTTATGTAATAAAAGTTATTCAAAATTACCTTCTAATATAAAACTCTCGGAGCTTGGGCAATGAGAATTCATTGTTTAACATATTATTAAAATTTACGTTTTTAATTTAGCTATAATATTGAAGTTTAGAATCAACTGTTTGGGTTTGTATGGATTGTAGAGCGGTTTTATATTTTTTTCTAATTTAGTTTAGCTTGCCGTGATAAACTATTTGGTCAGAAATAGAAATTGTGATGCGATAGGTTTCATGGTTCCGTTATACTCTTTGTAGGTGTTAAATATATTCTTAATGGCGACTTTCCAAGCTCCGCGGTTAGAACAGACTTGGGAAGTTGCCGCTTGGGAAATTGCACATTTGGGAAGATACCCCTTGGGAAAAAGCCTCTAGTACCCAACATTATTTTGTACTCTTGACCCAATTGATAGTACATAGTACAGTAAAGTCTAATTCACCGGTTCACTACTTTCTTTAGGGGTGCTTCACACCGGGGCTCTCAAGGTTTTGATGAGTCAAACAGTGGATCATAACTACATATCTTATATCTACATATCAGGTGATCAGTGAAAACAAATAAAAATGAGAAAAATCCTATTTTCTAACTTTTTTACGAAATAAAAATATGTGTGTTTTTTAATAAGAAATTCAGTTTATTAATTTAAAAAAAATTATTTTTTTATCTTGATTCTCCCTTAGTTTTTAGTTTTGATACCTTTTCATTTCATCCATTCTATGTATCTTTATATCTCATGGATATCCGAGACCGAATTTAAAGAATTTGAGCCGCGGCTCAAATTTTGTTGGTTCCACTTAAATTTGTATTAAATTTTTCAAGATTTAAGCCGGCCCTCAATTGAAACCGATTTTAGGGGGAATTTAGACGCGGCTTAAATTCATTAAATTCGGAACTGGTTCGCAAAATTTTATATTTCAAAGTTTTCATCCCATCCATATAATCCATCTTTTTATAAATATATCCGACTTGGTTTGAAAACTCCATATTTTCATCGGTTTCATGCCATGCAATGCCATCCCATCCCACTCCAATATCTGTATGGTTTTCATTGCTACCATCCTATTGTTTATAAATATATCCTACTAAGTTTGCAAACTCCCATATCTGTATGGTTTTCATGGCTACCATCCTATTGTTTATAAATATATCCTACTTGGTTGGCAAACTCCCATATTTCATGGTTTTCATGTCTTCCCATTCCATTAATCCAACTCCTAAGCTTGGTGAGGTAGGGTTGAACATATCCCCAGTTCCTAAAAATAATGTTCTTAATAAATAAATTCAATTTACATTAATTTCATTTTTTATTTTAATTTTATTTATTAAGTTGTTTAATTAAATGGACTGTTGTGTGACGGTAAGATATCATACAAGGATCTTTCATCTATTAAAAAAAAATCAAGATAATGGTTTCCTGAAACAAAATAATAATAATCTTAAAGGAAATCATTGATCAGTTTGGGCCTTCGAGACATCTTTGAGTGGGAAGATTTGTTTAGTTGTAAAAGTAATTCTAAAAATTTTTTTTAGTTATTTTAAAGGAACTGTAGACAAAACTTCAAGTGGCCCTTCATTTGTACAGTGGCGTGTATGGAGGGCAACTTAAAATTACACTTACAGTCCCTTTAAGATGAAAATCATGTAAAACCAATGATGGTTTCTATTTTTGAAGACAACTCGTTATCCTTCGTAAAATAT